>NW_028253237.1:0-181380 GCF_964263255.1 Lissotriton vulgaris
GTAATGGGGGGGTGTTATCTCTTTTGTCGAAAATCAGCCGTTTTTGCTCGAACATTAAATGCCTCCAAATGGTATTTAATTAACTTCCCGGGGTGAAGAAACCCTTTTTGAGAACTCAGAGTGAGTAAATTGGCCATTTTCATGCACTTTTAACCATTCCCATAAATCTTGTGTTTTGGGCCCCTGGAAGCATGAAAATCACTTTAAACATGCTAATTTTAGCTCTAACACTGATGATCCACCTACAAATGTGAACTGACGTTCAAAAATAAAACATTTGAAAACGGACCATTTTCCACATTTCTGAAGCATGACGTAATGGGGGGGTGTTATCTCTTTTGTCGAAAATCAGCCGTTTTTGCTCGAACATTAAATGCCTCCAAATGGTATTTAATTAACTTCCCGGGGTGAAGAAACCCTTTTTGAGAACTCAGAGTGAGTAAATTGGCCATTTTCATGCACTTTTAACCATTCAAATCTTGTGTTTTGGGCCCCTGGAAGCATGAAAATCACTTTAAACATGCTAATTTTAGCTCTAACACTGATGATCCACCTACAAATGTGAACTGACGTTCAAAAAATAAAACATTTGAAAACGGACCATTTTCCACATTTCTGAAGCATGACGTAATGGGGGGGTGTTATCTCTTTTGTCGAAAATCAGCCGTTTTTGCTCGAACATTAAATGCCTCCAAATGGTATTTAATTAACTTCCCGAGCCCCTGGAAGCATGAAAATCACTTTAAACATGCTAATTTTAGCTCTAACACTGATGATCCACCTACAAATGTGAACTGACGTTCAAAAATAAAACATTTGAAAACGGACCATTTTCCACATTTCTGAAGCATGACGTAATGGGGGGGTGTTATCTCTTTTGTCGAAAATCAGCCGTTTTTGCTCGAACATTAAATGCCTCCAAATGGTATTTAATTAACTTCCCGGGGTGAAGAAACCCTTTTTGAGAACTCAGAGTGAGTAAATTGGCCATTTTCATGCACTTTTAACCATTCCATAAATCTTGTGTTTTGGGCCCCTGGAAGCATGAAAATCACTTTAAACATGCTAATTTTAGCTCTAACACTGATGATCCACCTACAAATGTGAACTGACGTTCAAAAATAAAACATTTGAAAACGGACCATTTTCCACATTTCTGAAGCATGACGTAATGGGGGGGTGTTATCTCTTTTGTCGAAAATCAGCCGTTTTTGCTCGAACATTAAATGCCTCCAAATGGTATTTAATTAACTTCCCGGGGTGAAGAAACCCTTTTCGAGAACTCAGAGTGAGTAAATTGGCCATTTTCATGCACTTTTAACCATTCCATAAATCTTGTGTTTTGGGCCCCTGGAAGCATGAAAATCACTTTAAACATGCTAATTTTAGCTCTAACACTGATGATCCACCTACAAATGTGAACTGACGTTCAAAAATAAAACATTTGAAAACAGACCATTTTCCACATTTCTGAAGCATGACGTAATGGGGGGGTGTTATCTCTTTTGTCGAAAATCAGCCGTTTTTGCTCGAACATTAAATGCCTCCAAATGGTATTTAATTAACTTCCCGGGGTGAAGAAACCCTTTTTGAGAACTCAGAGTGAGTAAATTGGCCATTTTCATGCACTTTTAACCATTCCATAAATCTTGTGTTTTGGGCCCCTGGAAGCATGAAAATCACTTTAAACATGCTAATTTTAGCTCTAACACTGATGATCCACCTACAAATGTGAACTGACGTTCAAAAATAAAACATTTGAAAACGGACCATTTTCCACATTTCTGAAGCATGACGTAATGGGGGGGTGTTATCTCTTTTGTCGAAAATCAGCCGTTTTTGCTCGAACATTAAATGCCTCCAAATGGTATTTAATTAACTTCCCGAGCCCCTGGAAGCATGAAAATCACTTTAAACATGCTAATTTTAGCTCTAACACTGATGATCCACCTACAAATGTGAACTGACGTTCAAAAATAAAACATTTGAAAACGGACCATTTTCCACATTTCTGAAGCATGACGTAATGGGGGGGTGTTATCTCTTTTGTCGAAAATCAGCCGTTTTTGCTCGAACATTAAATGCCTCCAAATGGTATTTAATTAACTTCCCGAGCCCCTGGAAGCATGAAAATCACTTTAAACATGCTAATTTTAGCTCTAACACTGATGATCCACCTACAAATGTGAACTGACGTTCAAAAATAAAACATTTGAAAACGGACCATTTTCCACATTTCTGAAGCAAGACGTAATGGGGGGGTGTTATCTCTTTTGTCGAAAATCAGCCGTTTTTGCTCGAACATTAAATGCCTCCAAATGGTATTTAATTAACTTCCCGAGCCCCTGGAAGCATGAAAATCACTTTAAACATGCTAATTTTAGCTCTAACACTGATGATCCACCTACAAATGTGAACTGACGTTCAAAAATAAAACATTTGAAAACGGACCATTTTCCACATTTCTGAAGCATGACGTAATGGGGGGGTGTTATCTCTTTTGTCGAAAATCAGCCGTTTTTGCTCGAACATTAAATGCCTCCAAATGGTATTTAATTAACTTCCCGAGCCCCTGGAAGCATGAAAATCACTTTAAACATGCTAATTTTAGCTCTAACACTGATGATCCACCTACAAATGTGAACTGACGTTCAAAAATAAAACATTTGAAAACGGACCATTTTCCACATTTCTGAAGCATGACGTAATGGGGGGGTGTTATCTCTTTTGTCGAAAATCAGCCGTTTTTGCTCGAACATTAAATGCCTCCAAATGGTATTTAATTAACTTCCCGAGCCCCTGGAAGCATGAAAATCACTTTAAACATGCTAATTTTAGCTCTAACACTGATGATCCACCTACAAATGTGAACTGACGTTCAAAAATAAAACATTTGAAAACGGACCATTTTCCACATTTCTGAAGCATGACGTAATGGGGGGGTGTTATCTCTTTTGTCGAAAATCAGCCGTTTTTGCTCGAACATTAAATGCCTCCAAATGGTATTTAATTAACTTCCCGAGCCCCTGGAAGCATGAAAATCACTTTAAACATGCTAATTTGAGCTCTAACACTGATGATCCACCTACAAATGTGAACTGACGTTCAAAAATAAAACATTTGAAAACGGACCATTTTCCACATTTCTGAAGCATGACGTAATGGGGGGGTGTTATCTCTTTTGTCGAAAATCAGCCGTTTTTGCTCGAACATTAAATGCCTCCAAATGGTATTTAATTAACTTCCCGAGCCCCTGGAAGCATGAAAATCACTTTAAACATGCTAATTTTAGCTCTAACACTGATGATCCACCTAAAAATGTGAACTGACGTTCAAAAATAAAACATTTGAAAACGGACCATTTTCCACATTTCTGAAGCATGACGTAATGGGGGGGTGTTATCTCTTTTGTCGAAAATCAGCCGTTTTTGCTCGAACATTAAATGCCTCCAAATGGTATTTAATTAACTTCCCGAGCCCCTGGAAGCATGAAAATCACTTTAAACATGCTAATTTTAGCTCTAACACTGATGATCCACCTACAAATGTGAACTGACGTTCAAAAATAAAACATTTGAAAACGGACCATTTTCCACATTTCTGAAGCATGACGTAATGGGGGGGTGTTATCTCTTTTGTCGAAAATCAGCCGTTTTTGCTCGAACATTAAATGCCTCCAAATGGTATTTAATTAACTTCCCGAGCCCCTGGAAGCATGAAAATCACTTTAAACATGCTAATTTTAGCTCTAACACAGATGATCCACCTACAAATGTGAACTGACGTTCAAAAATAAAACATTTGAAAACGGACCATTTTCCACATTTCTGAAGCATGACGTAATGGGGGGGTGTTATCTCTTTTGTCGAAAATCAGCCGTTTTTGCTCGAACATTAAATGCCTCCAAATGGTATTTAATTAACTTCCCGGGGTGAAGAAACCCTTTTTGAGAACTCAGAGTGAGTAAATTGGCCATTTTCATGCACTTTTAACCATTCCATAAATCTTGTGTTTTGGGCCCCTGGAAGCATGAAAATCACTTTAAACATGCTAATTTTAGCTCTAACACTGATGATCCACCTACAAATGTGAACTGACGTTCAAAAATAAAACATTTGAAAACTGACCATTTTCCACATTTCTGAAGCATGACGTAATGGGGGGGTGTTATCTCTTTTGTCGAAAATCAGCCGTTTTTGCTCGAACATTAAATGCCTCCAAATGGTATTTAATTAACTTCCCGAGCCCCTGGAAGCATGAAAATCACTTTAAACATGCTAATTTTAGCTCTAACACTGATGATCCACCTACAAATGTGAACTGACGTTCAAAAATAAAACATTTGAAAACGGACCATTTTCCACATTTCTGAAGCATGACGTAATGGGGGGGTGTTATCTCTTTTGTCGAAAATCAGCCGTTTTTGCTCGAACATTAAATGCCTCCAAATGGTATTAAATTAACTTCCCGAGCCCCTGGAAGCATGAAAATCACTTTAAACATGCTAATTTTAGCTCTAACACTGATGATCCACCTACAAATGTGAACTGACGTTCAAAAATAAAACATTTGAAAACGGACCATTTTCCACATTTCTGAAGCATGACGTAATGGGGGGGGTGTTATCTCTTTTGTCGAAAATCAGCCGTTTTTGCTCGAACATTAAATGCCTCCAAATGGTATTTAATTAACTTCCCGGGGTGAAGAAACCCTTTTTGAGAACTCAGAGTGAGTAAATTGGCCATTTTCATGCACTTTTAACCATTCCATAAATCTTGTGTTTTGGGGCCCTGGAAGCATGAAAATCACTTTAAACATGCTAATTTTAGCTCTAACACTGATGATCCACCTACAAATGTGAACTGACGTTCAAAAATAAAACATTTGAAAACGGACCATTTTCCACATTTCTGAAGCATGACGTAATGGGGGGGTGTTATCTCTTTTGTTGAAAATCAGCCGTTTTTGCTCGAACATTAAATGCCTCCAAATGGTATTTAATTAACTTCCCGAGCCCCTGGAAGCATGAAAATCACTTTAAACATGCTAATTTTAGCTCTAACACTGATGATCCACCTACAAATGTGAACTGACGTTCAAAAATAAAACATTTGAAAACGGACCATTTTCCACATTTCTGAAGCATGACGTAATGGGGGGGTGTTATCTCTTTTGTCGAAAATCAGCCGTTTTTGCTCGAACATTAAATGCCTCCAAATGGTATTTAATTAACTTCCCGAGCCCCTGGAAGCATGAAAATCACTTTAAACATGCTAATTTTAGCTCTAACACTGATGATCCACCTACAAATGTGAACTGACGTTCAAAAATAAAACATTTGAAAACGGACCATTTTCCACATTTCTGAAGCATGACGTAATGGGGGGGTGTTATCTCTTTTGTCGAAAATCAGCCGTTTTTGCTCGAACATTAAATGCCTCCAAATGGTATTTAATTAACTTCCCGGGGTGAAGAAACCCTTTTTGAGAACTCAGAGTGAGTAAATTGGCCATTTTCATGCACTTTTAACCATTCCATAAATCTTGTGTTTTGGGCCCCTGGAAGCATGAAAATCACTTTAAACATGCTAATTTTAGCTCTAACACTGATGATCCACCTACAAATGTGAACTGACGTTCAAAAATAAAACATTTGAAAACGGACCATTTTCCACATTTCTGAAGCATGACGTAATGGGGGGGTGTTATCTCTTTTGTCGAAAATCAGCCGTTTTTGCTCGAACATTAAATGCCTCCAAATGGTATTTAATTAACCTCCCGGGGTGAAGAAACCCTTTTTGAGAACTCAGAGTGAGTAAATTGGCCATTTTCATGCACTTTTAACCATTCCATAAATCTTGTGTTTTGGGCCCCTGGAAGCATGAAAATCACTTTAAACATGCTAATTTTAGCTCTAACACTGATGATCCACCTACAAATGTGAACTGACGTTCAAAAATAAAACATTTGAAAACGGACCATTTTCCACATTTCTGAAGCATGACGTAATGGGGGGGTGTTATCTCTTTTGTCGAAAATCAGCCGTTTTTGCTCGAACATTAAATGCCTCCAAATGGTATTTAATTAACTTCCCGAGCCCCTGGAAGCATGAAAATCACTTTAAACATGCTAATTTTAGCTCTAACACTGATGATCCACCTACAAATGTGAACTGACGTTCAAAAATAAAACATTTGAAAACGGACCATTTTCCACATTTCTGAAGCATGACGTAATGGGGGGGTGTTATCTCTTTTGTCGAAAATCAGCCGTTTTTGCTCGAACATTAAATGCCTCCAAATGGTATTTAATTAACTTCCCGGGGTGAAGAAACCCTTTTTGAGAACTCAGAGTGAGTAAATTGGCCATTTTCATGCACTTTTAACCATTCCATAAATCTTGTGTTTTGGGCCCCTGGAAGCATGAAAATCACTTTAAACATGCTAATTTTAGCTCTAACACTGATGATCCACCTACAAATGTGAACTGACGTTCAAAAATAAAACATTTGAAAACGGACCATTTTCCACATTTCTGAAGCATGACGTAATGGGGGGGTGTTATCTCTTTTGTCGAAAATCAGCCGTTTTTGCTCGAACATTAAATGCCTCCAAATGGTATTTAATTAACTTCCCGGGGTGAAGAAACCCTTTTTGAGAACTCAGAGTGAGTAAATTGGCCATTTTCATGCACTTTTAACCATTCCATAAATCTTGTGTTTTGGGCCCCTGGAAGCATGAAAATCACTTTAAACATGCTAATTTTAGCTCTAACACTGATGATCCACCTACAAATGTGAACTGACGTTCAAAAATAAAACATTTGAAAACGGACCATTTTCCACATTTCTGAAGCATGACGTAATGGGGGGGTGTTATCTCTTTTGTTGAAAATCAGCCGTTTTTGCTCGAACATTAAATGCCTCCAAATGGTATTTAATTAACTTCCCGAGCCCCTGGAAGCATGAAAATCACTTTAAACATGCTAATTTTAGCTCTAACACTGATGATCCACCTACAAATGTGAACTGACGTTCAAAAATAAAACATTTGAAAACGGACCATTTTCCACATTTCTGAAGCATGACGTAATGGGGGGGTGTTATCTCTTTTGTCGAAAATCAGCCGTTTTTGCTCGAACATTAAATGCCTCCAAATGGTATTTAATTAACTTCCCGAGCCCCTGGAAGCATGAAAATCACTTTAAACATGCTAATTTTAGCTCTAACACTGATGATCCACCTACAAATGTGAACTGACGTTCAAAAATAAAACATTTGAAAACGGACCATTTTCCACATTTCTGAAGCATGACGTAATGGGGGGGTGTTATCTCTTTTGTCGAAAATCAGCCGTTTTTGCTCGAACATTAAATGCCTCCAAATGGTATTTAATTAACTTCCCGAGCCCCTGGAAGCATGAAAATCACTTTAAACATGCTAATTTTAGCTCTAACACTGATGATCCACCTACAAATGTGAACTGACGTTCAAAAATAAAACATTTGAAAACGGACCATTTTCCACATTTCTGAAGCATGACGTAATGGGGGGGTGTTATCTCTTTTGTCGAAAATCAGCCGTTTTTGCTCGAACATTAAATGCCTCCAAATGGTATTTAATTAACTTCCCGGGGTGAAGAAACCCTTTTTGAGAACTCAGAGTGAGTAAATTGGCCATTTTCATGCACTTTTAACCATTCCATAAATCTTGTGTTTTGGGCCCCTGGAAGCATGAAAATCACTTTAAACATGCTAATTTTAGCTCTAACACTGATGATCCACCTACAAATGTGAACTGACGTTCAAAAATAAAACATTTGAAAACGGACCATTTTCCACATTTCTGAAGCATGACGTAATGGGGGGGTGTTATCTCTTTTGTCGAAAATCAGCCGTTTTTGCTCGAACATTAAATGCCTCCAAATGGTATTTAATTAACTTCCCGAGCCCCTGGAAGCATGAAAATCACTTTAAACATGCTAATTTTAGCTCTAACACTGATGATCCACCTACAAATGTGAACTGACGTTCAAAAATAAAACATTTGAAAACGGACCATTTTCCACATTTCTGAAGCATGACGTAATGGGGGGGTGTTATCTCTTTTGTCGAAAATCAGCCGTTTTTGCTCGAACATTAAATGCCTCCAAATGGTATTTAATTAACTTCCCGAGCCCCTGGAAGCATGAAAATCACTTTAAACATGCTAATTTTAGCTCTAACACTGATGATCCACCTACAAATGTGAACTGACGTTCAAAAATAAAACATTTGAAAACGGACCATTTTCCACATTTCTGAAGCATGACGTAATGGGGGGGTGTTATCTCTTTTGTCGAAAATCAGCCGTTTTTGCTCGAACATTAAATGCCTCCAAATGGTATTTAATTAACTTCCCGGGGTGAAGAAACCCTTTTTGAGAACTCAGAGTGAGTAAATTGGCCATTTTCATGCACTTTTAACCATTCCATAAATCTTGTGTTTTGGGCCCCTGGAAGCATGAAAATCACTTTAAACATGCTAATTTTAGCTCTAACACTGATGATCCACCTACAAATGTGAACTGACGTTCAAAAATAAAACATTTGAAAGCGGACCATTTTCCACATTTCTGAAGCATGACGTAATGGGGGGGTGTTATCTCTTTTGTCGAAAATCAGCCGTTTTTGCTCGAACATTAAATGCCTCCAAATGGTATTTAATTAACTTCCCGAGCCCCTGGAAGCATGAAAATCACTTTAAACATGCTAATTTTAGCTCTAACACTGATGATCCACCTACAAATGTGAACTGACGTTCAAAAATAAAACATTTGAAAACGGACCATTTTCCACATTTCTGAAGCATGACGTAATGGGGGGGTGTTATCTCTTTTGTCGAAAATCAGCCGTTTTTGCTCGAACATTAAATGCCTCCAAATGGTATTTAATTAACTTCCCGGGGTGAAGAAACCCTTTTTGAGAACTCAGAGTGAGTAAATTGGCCATTTTCATGCACTTTTAACCATTCCATAAATCTTGTGTTTTGGGCCCCTGGAAGCATGAAAATCACTTTAAACATGCTAATTTTAGCTCTAACACTGATGATCCACCTACAAATGTGAACTGACGTTCAAAAATAAAACATTTGAAAACGGACCATTTTCCACATTTCTGAAGCATGACGTAATGGGGGGGTGTTATCTCTTTTGTCGAAAATCAGCCGTTTTTGCTCGAACATTAAATGCCTCCAAATGGTATTTAATTAACTTCCCGGGGTGAAGAAACCCTTTTTGAGAACTCAGAGTGAGTAAATTGGCCATTTTCATGCACTTTTAACCATTCCATAAATCTTGTGTTTTGGGCCCCTGGAAGCATGAAAATCACTTTAAACATGCTAATTTTAGCTCTAACACTGATGATCCATCTACAAATGTGAACTGACGTTCAAAAATAAAACATTTGAAAACGGACCATTTTCCACATTTCTGAAGCATGACGTAATGGGGGGGTGTTATCTCTTTTGTCGAAAATCAGCCGTTTTTGCTCGAACATTAAATGCCTCCAAATGGTATTTAATTAACTTCCCGGGGTGAAGAAACCCTTTTTGAGAACTCAGAGTGAGTAAATTGGCCATTTTCATGCACTTTTAACCATTCCATAAATCTTGTGTTTTGGGCCCCTGGAAGCATGAAAATCACTTTAAACATGCTAATTTTAGCTCTAACACTGATGATCCACCTACAAATGTGAACTGACGTTCAAAAATAAAACATTTGAAAACGGACCATTTTCCACATTTCTGAAGCATGACGTAATGGGGGGGTGTTATCTCTTTTGTCGAAAATCAGCCGTTTTTGCTCGAACATTAAATGCCTCCAAATGGTATTTAATTAACTTCCCGAGCCCCTGGAAGCATGAAAATCACTTTAAACATGCTAATTTTAGCTCTAACACTGATGATCCACCTACAAATGTGAACTGACGTTCAAAAATAAAACATTTGAAAACGGACCATTTTCCACATTTCTGAAGCATGACGTAATGGGGGGGTGTTATCTCTTTTGTCGAAAATCAGCCGTTTTTGCTCGAACATTAAATGCCTCCAAATGGTATTTAATTAACTTCCCGAGCCCCTGGAAGCATGAAAATCACTTTAAACATGCTAATTTTAGCTCTAACACTGATGATCCACCTACAAATGTGAACTGACGTTCAAAAATAAAACATTTGAAAACGGACCATTTTCCACATTTCTGAAGCATGACGTAATGGGGGGGTGTTCTCTCTTTTGTCGAAAATCAGCCGTTTTTGCTCGAACATTAAATGCCTCCAAATGGTATTTAATTAACTTCCCGAGCCCCTGGAAGCATGAAAATCACTTTAAACATGCTAATTTTAGCTCTAACACTGATGATCCACCTACAAATGTGAACTGACGTTCAAAAATAAAACATTTGAAAACGGACCATTTTCCACATTTCTGAAGCATGACGTAATGGGGGGGTGTTATCTCTTTTGTCGAAAATCAGCCGTTTTTGCTCGAACATTAAATGCCTCCAAATGGTATTTAATTAACTTCCCGGGGTGAAGAAACCCTTTTTGAGAACTCAGAGTGAGTAAAATGGCCATTTTCATGCACTTTTAACCATTCCATAAATCTTGTGTTTTGGGCCCCTGGAAGCATGAAAATCACTTTAAACATGCTAATTTTAGCTCTAACACTGATGATCCACCTACAAATGTGAACTGACGTTCAAAAATAAAACATTTGAAAACGGACCATTTTCCACATTTCTGAAGCATGACGTAATGGGGGGGTGTTATCTCTTTTGTCGAAAATCAGCCGTTTTTGCTCGAACATTAAATGCCTCCAAATGGTATTTAATTAACTTCCCGGGGTGAAGAAACCCTTTTTGAGAACTCAGAGTGAGTAAATTGGCCATTTTCATGCACTTTTAACCATTCCATAAATCTTGTGTTTTGGGCCCCTGGAAGCATGAAAATCACTTTAAACATGCTAATTTTAGCTCTAACACTGATGATCCATCTACAAATGTGAACTGACGTTCAAAAATAAAACATTTGAAAACGGACCATTTTCCACATTTCTGAAGCATGACGTAATGGGGGGGTGTTATCTCTTTTGTCGAAAATCAGCCGTTTTTGCTCGAACATTAAATGCCTCCAAATGGTATTTAATTAACTTCCCGGGGTGAAGAAACCCTTTTTGAGAACTCAGAGTGAGTAAATTGGCCATTTTCATGCACTTTTAACCATTCCATAAATCTTGTGTTTTGGGCCCCTGGAAGCATGAAAATCACTTTAAACATGCTAATTTTAGCTCTAACACTGATGATCCACCTACAAATGTGAACTGACGTTCAAAAATAAAACATTTGAAAACGGACCATTTTCCACATTTCTGAAGCATGACGTAATGGGGGGGTGTTATCTCTTTTGTCGAAAATCAGCCGTTTTTGCTCGAACATTAAATGCCTCCAAATGGTATTTAATTAACTTCCCGAGCCCCTGGAAGCATGAAAATCACTTTAAACATGCTAATTTTAGCTCTAACACTGATGATCCACCTACAAATGTGAACTGACGTTCAAAAATAAAACATTTGAAAACGGACCATTTTCCACATTTCTGAAGCATGACGTAATGGGGGGGTGTTATCTCTTTTGTCGAAAATCAGCCGTTTTTGCTCGAACATTAAATGCCTCCAAATGGTATTTAATTAACTTCCCGAGCCCCTGGAAGCATGAAAATCACTTTAAACATGCTAATTTTAGCTCTAACACTGATGATCCACCTACAAATGTGAACTGACGTTCAAAAATAAAACATTTGAAAACGGACCATTTTCCACATTTCTGAAGCATGACGTAATGGGGGGGTGTTCTCTCTTTTGTCGAAAATCAGCCGTTTTTGCTCGAACATTAAATGCCTCCAAATGGTATTTAATTAACTTCCCGAGCCCCTGGAAGCATGAAAATCACTTTAAACATGCTAATTTTAGCTCTAACACTGATGATCCACCTACAAATGTGAACTGACGTTCAAAAATAAAACATTTGAAAACGGACCATTTTCCACATTTCTGAAGCATGACGTAATGGGGGGGTGTTATCTCTTTTGTCGAAAATCAGCCGTTTTTGCTCGAACATTAAATGCCTCCAAATGGTATTTAATTAACTTCCCGGGGTGAAGAAACCCTTTTTGAGAACTCAGAGTGAGTAAAATGGCCATTTTCATGCACTTTTAACCATTCCATAAATCTTGTGTTTTGGGCCCCTGGAAGCATGAAAATCACTTTAAACATGCTAATTTTAGCTCTAACACTGATGATCCACCTACAAATGTGAACTGACGTTCAAAAATAAAACATTTGAAAACGGACCATTTTCCACATTTCTGAAGCATGACGTAATGGGGGGGTGTTATCTCTTTTGTCGAAAATCAGCCGTTTTTGCTCGAACATTAAATGCCTCCAAATGGTATTCAATTAACTTCCCGAGCCCCTGGAAGCATGAAAATCACTTTAAACATGCTAATTTTAGCTCTAACACTGATGATCCACCTACAAATGTGAACTGACGTTCAAAAATAAAACATTTGAAAACGGACCATTTTCCACATTTCTGAAGCATGACGTAATGGGGGGTGTTATCTCTTTTGTCGAAAATCAGCCGTTTTTGCTCGAACATTAAATGCCTCCAAATGGTATTTAATTAACTTCCCGAGCCCCTGGAAGCATGAAAATCACTTTAAACATGCTAATTTTAGCTCTAACACTGATGATCCACCTACAAATGTGAACTGACGTTCAAAAATAAAACATTTGAAAACGGACCATTTTCCACATTTCTGAAGCATGACGTAATGGGGGGGTGTTATCTCTTTTGTCGAAAATCAGCCGTTTTTGCTCGAACATTAAATGCCTCCAAATGGTATTTAATTAACTTCCCGAGCCCCTGGAAGCATGAAAATCACTTTAAACATGCTAATTTTAGCTCTAACACTGATGATCCACCTACAAATGTGAACTGACGTTCAAAAATAAAACATTTGAAAACGGACCATTTTCCACATTTCTGAAGCATGACGTAATGGGGGGGTGTTATCTCTTTTGTCGAAAATCAGCCGTTTTTGCTCGAACATTAAATGCCTCCAAATGGTATTTAATTAACTTCCCGGGGTGAAGAAACCCTTTTTGAGAACTCAGAGTGAGTAAATTGGCCATTTTCATGCACTTTTAACCATTCCATAAATCTTGTGTTTTGGGCCCCTGGAAGCATGAAAATCACTTTAAACATGCTAATTTTAGCTCTAACACTGATGATCCACCTACAAATGTGAACTGACGTTCAAAAATAAAACATTTGAAAACGGACCATTTTCCACATTTCTGAAGCATGACGTAATGGGGGGGTGTTATCTCTTTTGTCGAAAATCAGCCGTTTTTGCTCGAACATTAAATGCCTCCAAATGGTATTTAATTAACTTCCCGAGCCCCTGGAAGCATGAAAATCACTTTAAACATGCTAATTTTAGCTCTAACACTGATGATCCACCTACAAATGTGAACTGACGTTCAAAAATAAAACATTTGAAAACGGACCATTTTCCACATTTCTGAAGCATGACGTAATGGGGGGGTGTTATCTCTTTTGTCGAAAATCAGCCGTTTTTGCTCGAACATTAAATGCCTCCAAATGGTATTTAATTAACTTCCCGAGCCCCTGGAAGCATGAAAATCACTTTAAACATGCTAATTTTAGCTCTAACACTGATGATCCACCTACAAATGTGAACTGACGTTCAAAAATAAAACATTTGAAAACGGACCATTTTCCACATTTCTGAAGCATGACGTAATGGGGGGGTGTTATCTCTTTTGTCGAAAATCAGCCGTTTTTGCTCGAACATTAAATGCCTCCAAATGGTATTTAATTAACTTCCCGGGGTGAAGAAACCCTTTTTGAGAACTCAGAGTGAGTAAATTGGCCATTTTCATGCACTTTTAACCATTCCATAAATCTTGTGTTTTGGGCCCCTGGAAGCATGAAAATCACTTTAAACATGCTAATTTTAGCTCTAACACTGATGATCCACCTACAAATGTGAACTGACGTTCAAAAATAAAACATTTGAAAACGGACCATTTTCCACTTTTCTGAAGCATGACGTAATGGGGGGTGTTATCTCTTTTGTCGAAAATCAGCCGTTTTTGCTCGAACATTAAATGCCTCCAAATGGTATTTAATTAACTTCCCGGGGTGAAGAAACCCTTTTTGAGAACTCAGAGTGAGTAAATTGGCCATTTTCATGCACTTTTAACCATTCCATAAATCTTGTGTTTTGGGCCCCTGGAAGCATGAAAATCACTTTAAACATGCTAATTTTAGCTCTAACACTGATGATCCACCTACAAATGTGAACTGACGTTCAAAAAATAAAACATTTGAAAACGGACCATTTTCCACATTTCTGAAGCATGACGTAATGGGGGGGTGTTATCTCTTTTGTCGAAAATCAGCCGTTTTTGCTCGAACATTAAATGCCTCCAAATGGTATTTAATTAACTTCCCGAGCCCCTGGAAGCATGAAAATCACTTTAAACATGCTAATTTTAGCTCTAACACTGATGATCCACCTACAAATGTGAACTGACGTTCAAAAATAAAACATTTGAAAACGGACCATTTTCCACATTTCTGAAGCATGACGTAATGGGGGGGTGTTATCTCTTTTGTCGAAAATCAGCCGTTTTTGCTCGAACATTAAATGCCTCCAAATGGTATTTAATTAACTTCCCGGGGTGAAGAAACCCTTTTTGAGAACTCAGAGTGAGTAAATTGGCCATTTTCATGCACTTTTAACCATTCCATAAATCTTGTGTTTTGGGCCCCTGGAAGCATGAAAATCACTTTAAACATGCTAATTTTAGCTCTAACACTGATGATCCACCTACAAATGTGAACTGACGTTCAAAAATAAAACATTTGAAAACGGACCATTTTCCACATTTCTGAAGCATGACGTAATGGGGGGGTGTTATCTCTTTTGTCGAAAATCAGCCGTTTTTGCTCGAACATTAAATGCCTCCAAATGGTATTTAATTAACTTCCCGGGGTGAAGAAACCCTTTTTGAGAACTCAGAGTGAGTAAATTGGCCATTTTCATGCACTTTTAACCATTCCATAAATCTTGTGTTTTGGGCCCCTGGAAGCATGAAAATCACTTTAAACATGCTAATTTTAGCTCTAACACTGATGATCCACCTACAAATGTGAACTGACGTTCAAAAATAAAACATTTGAAAACGGACCATTTTCCACATTTCTGAAGCATGACGTAATGGGGGGGTGTTATCTCTTTTGTCGAAAATCAGCCGTTTTTGCTCGAACATTAAATGCCTCCAAATGGTATTTAATTAACTTCCCGGGGTGAAGAAACCCTTTTTGAGAACTCAGAGTGAGTAAATTGGCCATTTTCATGCACTTTTAACCATTCCATAAATCTTGTGTTTTGGGCCCCTGGAAGCATGAAAATCACTTTAAACATGCTAATTTTAGCTCTAACACTGATGATCCACCTACAAATGTGAACTGACGTTCAAAAATAAAACATTTGAAAACGGACCATTTTCCACATTTCTGAAGCATGACGTAATGGGGGGGTGTTATCTCTTTTGTCGAAAATCAGCCGTTTTTGCTCGAACATTAAATGCCTCCAAATGGTATTTAATTAACTTCCCGAGCCCCTGGAAGCATGAAAATCACTTTAAACATGCTAATTTTAGCTCTAACACTGATGATCCACCTACAAATGTGAACTGACGTTCAAAAATAAAACATTTGAAAACGGACCATTTTCCACATTTCTGAAGCATGACGTAATGGGGGGGTGTTATCTCTTTTGTCGAAAATCAGCCGTTTTTGCTCGAACATTAAATGCCTCCAAATGGTATTTAATTAACTTCCCGAGCCCCTGGAAGCATGAAAATCACTTTAAACATGCTAATTTTAGCTCTAACACTGATGATCCACCTACAAATGTGAACTGACGTTCAAAAATAAAACATTTGAAAACGGACCATTTTCCACATTTCTGAAGCATGACGTAATGGGGGGGTGTTATCTCTTTTGTCGAAAATCAGCCGTTTTTGCTCGAACATTAAATGCCTCCAAATGGTATTTAATTAACTTCCCGGGGTGAAGAAACCCTTTTTGAGAACTCAGAGTGAGTAAATTGGCCATTTTCATGCACTTTTAACCATTCCATAAATCTTGTGTTTTGGGCCCCTGGAAGCATGAAAATCACTTTAAACATGCTAATTTTAGCTCTAACACTGATGATCCACCTACAAATGTGAACTGACGTTCAAAAATAAAACATTTGAAAACGGACCATTTTCCACATTTCTGAAGCATGACGTAATGGGGGGGTGTTATCTCTTTTGTCGAAAATCAGCCGTTTTTGCTCGAACATTAAATGCCTCCAAATGGTATTTAATTAACTTCCCGAGCCCCTGGAAGCATGAAAATCACTTTAAACATGCTAATTTTAGCTCTAACACTGATGATCCACCTACAAATGTGAACTGACGTTCAAAAATAAAACATTTGAAAACGGACCATTTTCCACATTTCTGAAGCATGACGTAATGGGGGGGTGTTATCTCTTTTGTCGAAAATCAGCCGTTTTTGCTCGAACATTAAATGCCTCCAAATGGTATTTAATTAACTTCCCGAGCCCCTGGAAGCATGAAAATCACTTTAAACATGCTAATTTTAGCTCTAACACTGATGATCCACCTACAAATGTGAACTGACGTTCAAAAATAAAACATTTGAAAACGGACCATTTTCCACATTTCTGAAGCATGACGTAACGGGGGGGTGTTATCTCTTTTGTCGAAAATCAGCCGTTTTTGCTCGAACATTAAATGCCTCCAAATGGTATTTAATTAACTTCCCGGGGTGAAGAAACCCTTTTTGAGAACTCAGAGTGAGTAAATTGGCCATTTTCATGCACTTTTAACCATTCCATAAATCTTGTGTTTTGGGCCCCTGGAAGCATGAAAATCACTTTAAACATGCTAATTTTAGCTCTAACACTGATGATCCACCTACAAATGTGAACTGACGTTCAAAAATAAAACATTTGAAAACGGACCATTTTCCACATTTCTGAAGCATGACGTAATGGGGGGGTGTTATCTCTTTTGTCGAAAATCAGCCGTTTTTGCTCGAACATTAAATGCCTCCAAATGGTATTTAATTAACTTCCCGGGGTGAAGAAACCCTTTTTGAGAACTCAGAGTGAGTAAATTGGCCATTTTCATGCACTTTTAACCATTCCATAAATCTTGTGTTTTGGGCCCCTGGAAGCATGAAAATCACTTTAAACATGCTAATTTTAGCTCTAACACTGATGATCCACCTACAAATGTGAAATGACGTTCAAAAAATAAAACATTTGAAAACGGACCATTTTCCACATTTCTGAAGCATGACGTAATGGGGGGGTGTTATCTCTTTTGTCGAAAATCAGCCGTTTTTGCTCGAACATTAAATGCCTCCAAATGGTATTTAATTAACTTCCCGAGCCCCTGGAAGCATGAAAATCACTTTAAACATGCTAATTTTAGCTCTAACACTGATGATCCACCTACAAATGTGAACTGACGTTCAAAAATAAAACATTTGAAAACGGACCATTTTCCACATTTCTGAAGCATGACGTAATGGGGGGGTGTTATCTCTTTTGTCGAAAATCAGCCGTTTTTGCTCGAACATTAAATGCCTCCAAATGGTATTTAATTAACTTCCCGGGGTGAAGAAACCCTTTTTGAGAACTCAGAGTGAGTAAATTGGCCATTTTCATGCACTTTTAACCATTCCATAAATCTTGTGTTTTGGGCCCCTGGAAGCATGAAAATCACTTTAAACATGCTAATTTTAGCTCTAACACTGATGATCCACCTACAAATGTGAACTGACGTTCAAAAATAAAACATTTGAAAACGGACCATTTTCCACATTTCTGAAGCATGACGTAATGGGGGGGTGTTATCTCTTTTGTCGAAAATCAGCCTTTTTTGCTCGAACATTAAATGCCTCCAAATGGTATTTAATTAACTTCCCGGGGTGAAGAAACCCTTTTTGAGAACTCAGAGTGAGTAAATTGGCCATTTTCATGCACTTTTAACCATTCCATAAATCTTGTGTTTTGGGCCCCTGGAAGCATGAAAATCACTTTAAACATGCTAATTTTAGCTCTAACACTGATGATCCACCTACAAATGTGAACTGACGTTCAAAAATAAAACATTTGAAAACGGACCATTTTCCACATTTCTGAAGCATGACGTAATGGGGGGGTGTTATCTCTTTTGTCGAAAATCAGCCGTTTTTGCTCGAACATTAAATGCCTCCAAATGGTATTTAATTAACTTCCCGGGGTGAAGAAACCCTTTTTGAGAACTCAGAGTGAGTAAATTGGCCATTTTCATGCACTTTTAACCATTCCATAAATCTTGTGTTTTGGGCCCCTGGAAGCATGAAAATCACTTTAAACATGCTAATTTTAGCTCTAACACTGATGATCCACCTACAAATGTGAACTGACGTTCAAAAATAAAACATTTGAAAACGGACCATTTTCCACATTTCTGAAGCATGACGTAATGGGGGGGTGTTATCTCTTTTGTCGAAAATCAGCCGTTTTTGCTCGAACATTAAATGCCTCCAAATGGTATTTAATTAACTTCCCGGGGTGAAGAAACCCTTTTTGAGAACTCAGAGTGAGTAAATTGGCCATTTTCATGCACTTTTAACCATTCCATAAATCTTGTGTTTTGGGCCCCTGGAAGCATGAAAATCACTTTAAACATGCTAATTTTAGCTCTAACACTGATGATCCACCTACAAATGTGAACTGACGTTCAAAAATAAAACATTTGAAAACGGACCATTTTCCACATTTCTGAAGCAAGACGTAATGGGGGGGTGTTATCTCTTTTGTCGAAAATCAGCCGTTTTTGCTCAAACATTAAATGCCTCCAAATGGTATTTAATTAACTTCCCGAGCCCCTGGAAGCATGAAAATCACTTTAAACATGCTAATTTTAGCTCTAACACTGATGATCCACCTACAAATGTGAACTGACGTTCAAAAATAAAACATTTGAAAACGGACCATTTTCCACATTTCTGAAGCATGACGTAATGGGGGGGTGTTATCTCTTTTGTCGAAAATCAGCCGTTTTTGCTCGAACATTAAATGCCTCCAAATGGTATTTAATTAACTTCCCGAGCCCCTGGAAGCATGAAAATCACTTTAAACATGCTAATTTTAGCTCTAACACTGATGATCCACCTACAAATGTGAACTGACGTTCAAAAATAAAACATTTGAAAACGGACCATTTTCCACATTTCTGAAGCATGACGTAATGGGGGGGTGTTATCTCTTTTGTCGAAAATCAGCCGTTTTTGCTCGAACATTAAATGCCTCCAAATGGTATTTAATTAACTTCCCGAGCCCCTGGAAGCATGAAAATCACTTTAAACATGCTAATTTTAGCTCTAACACTGATGATCCACCTACAAATGTGAACTGACGTTCAAAAATAAAACATTTGAAAACGGACCATTTTCCACATTTCTGAAGCATGACGTAATGGGGGGGTGTTATCTCTTTTGTCGAAAATCAGCCGTTTTTGCTCGAACATTAAATGCCTCCAAATGGTATTTAATTAACTTCCCGAGCCCCTGGAAGCATGAAAATCACTTTAAACATGCTAATTTTAGCTCTAACACTGATGATCCACCTACAAATGTGAACTGACGTTCAAAAATAAAACATTTGAAAACGGACCATTTTCCACATTTCTGAAGCATGACGTAATGGGGGGGTGTTATCTCTTTTGTCGAAAATCAGCCGTTTTTGCTCGAACATTAAATGCCTCCAAATGGTATTTAATTAACTTCCCGAGCCCCTGGAAGCATGAAAATCACTTTAAACATGCTAATTTTAGCTCTAACACTGATGATCCACCTACAAATGTGAACTGACGTTCAAAAATAAAACATTTGAAAACGGACCATTTTCCACATTTCTGAAGCATGACGTAATGGGGGGGTGTTATCTCTTTTGTCGAAAATCAGCCGTTTTTGCTCGAACATTAAATGCCTCCAAATGGTATTTAATTAACTTCCCGAGCCCCTGGAAGCATGAAAATCACTTTAAACATGCTAATTTTAGCTCTAACACTGATGATCCACCTACAAATGTGAACTGACGTTCAAAAATAAAACATTTGAAAACGGACCATTTTCCACATTTCTGAAGCATGACGTAATGGGGGGGTGTTATCTCTTTTGTCGAAAATCAGCCGTTTTTGCTCGAACATTAAATGCCTCCAAATGGTATTTAATTAACTTCCCGAGCCCCTGGAAGCATGAAAATCACTTTAAACATGCTAATTTTAGCTCTAACACTGATGATCCACCTACAAATGTGAACTGACGTTCAAAAATAAAACATTTGAAAACGGACCATTTTCCACATTTCTGAAGCATGACGTAATGGGGGGGTGTTATCTCTTTTGTCGAAAATCAGCCGTTTTTGCTCGAACATTAAATGCCTCCAAATGGTATTTAATTAACTTCCCGGGGTGAAGAAACCCTTTTTGAGAACTCAGAGTGAGTAAATTGGCCATTTTCATGCACTTTTAACCATTCCATAAATCTTGTGTTTTGGGCCCCTGGAAGCATGAAAATCACTTTAAACATGCTAATTTTAGCTCTAACACTGATGATCCACCTACAAATGTGAACTGACGTTCAAAAATAAAACATTTGAAAACGGACCATTTTCCACATTTCTGAAGCATGACGTAATGGGGGGGTGTTATCTCTTTTGTCGAAAATCAGCCGTTTTTGCTCGAACATTAAATGCCTCCAAATGGTATTTAATTAACTTCCCGGGGTGAAGAAACCCTTTTTGAGAACTCAGAGTGAGTAAATTGGCCATTTTCATGCACTTTTAACCATTCCATAAATCTTGTGTTTTGGGCCCCTGGAAGCATGAAAATCACTTTAAACATGCTAATTTTAGCTCTAACACTGATGATCCACCTACAAATGTGAACTGACGTTCAAAAAATAAAACATTTGAAAACGGACCATTTTCCACATTTCTGAAGCATGACGTAATGGGGGGGTGTTATCTCTTTTGTCGAAAATCAGCCGTTTTTGCTCGAACATTAAATGCCTCCAAATGGTATTTAATTAACTTCCCGAGCCCCTGGAAGCATGAAAATCACTTTAAACATGCTAATTTTAGCTCTAACACTGATGATCCACCTACAAATGTGAACTGACGTTCAAAAATAAAACATTTGAAAACGGACCATTTTCCACATTTCTGAAGCATGACGTAATGGGGGGGTGTTATCTCTTTTGTCGAAAATCAGCCGTTTTTGCTCGAACATTAAATGCCTCCAAATGGTATTTAATTAACTTCCCGGGTGAAGAACCCCTTTTTGAGAACTCAGAGTGAGTAAATTGGCCATTTTCATGCACTTTTAACCATTCCATAAATCTTGTGTTTTGGGCCCCTGGAAGCATGAAAATCACTTTAAACATGCTAATTTTAGCTCTAACACTGATGATCCACCTACAAATGTGAACTGACGTTCAAAAATAAAACATTTGAAAACGGACCATTTTCCACATTTCTGAAGCATGACGTAATGGGGGGGTGTTATCTCTTTTGTCGAAAATCAGCCGTTTTTGCTCGAACATTAAATGCCTCCAAATGGTATTTAATTAACTTCCCGGGGTGAAGAAACCCTTTTTGAGAACTCAGAGTGAGTAAATTGGCCATTTTCATGCACTTTTAACCATTCCATAAATCTTGTGTTTTGGGCCCCTGGAAGCATGAAAATCACTTTAAACATGCTAATTTTAGCTCTAACACTGATGATCCACCTACAAATGTGAACTGACGTTCAAAAAATAAAACATTTGAAAACGGACCATTTTCCACATTTCTGAAGCATGACGTAATGGGGGGGTGTTATCTCTTTTGTCGAAAATCAGCCGTTTTTGCTCGAACATTAAATGCCTCCAAATGGTATTTAATTAACTTCCCGAGCCCCTGGAAGCATGAAAATCACTTTAAACATGCTAATTTTAGCTCTAACACTGATGATCCACCTACAAATGTGAACTGACGTTCAAAAATAAAACATTTGAAAACGGACCATTTTCCACATTTCTGAAGCATGACGTAATGGGGGGGTGTTATCTCTTTTGTCGAAAATCAGCCGTTTTTGCTCGAACATTAAATGCCTCCAAATGGTATTTAATTAACTTCCCGGGGTGAAGAAACCCTTTTTGAGAACTCAGAGTGAGTAAATTGGCCATTTTCATGCACTTTTAACCATTCCATAAATCTTGTGTTTTGGGCCCCTGGAAGCATGAAAATCACTTTAAACATGCTAATTTTAGCTCTAACACTGATGATCCACCTACAAATGTGAACTGACGTTCAAAAATAAAACATTTGAAAACGGACCATTTTCCACATTTCTGAAGCATGACGTAATGGGGGGGTGTTATCTCTTTTGTCGAAAATCAGCCGTTTTTGCTCGAACATTAAATGCCTCCAAATGGTATTTAATTAACTTCCCGGGGTGAAGAAACCCTTTTTGAGAACTCAGAGTGAGTAAATTGGCCATTTTCATGCACTTTTAACCATTCCATAAATCTTGTGTTTTGGGCCCCTGGAAGCATGAAAATCACTTTAAACATGCTAATTTTAGCTCTAACACTGATGATCCACCTACAAATGTGAACTGACGTTCAAAAATAAAACATTTGAAAACAGACCATTTTCCACATTTCTGAAGCATGACGTAATGGGGGGGTGTTATCTCTTTTGTCGAAAATCAGCCGTTTTTGCTCGAACATTAAATGCCTCCAAATGGTATTTAATTAACTTCCCGGGGTGAAGAAACCCTTTTTGAGAACTCAGAGTGAGTAAATTGGCCATTTTCATGCACTTTTAACCATTCCATAAATCTTGTGTTTTGGGCCCCTGGAAGCATGAAAATCACTTTAAACATGCTAATTTTAGCTCTAACACTGATGATCCACCTACAAATGTGAACTGACGTTCAAAAATAAAACATTTGAAAACGGACCATTTTCCACATTTCTGAAGCATGACGTAATGGGGGGGTGTTATCTCTTTTGTCGAAAATCAGCCGTTTTTGCTCGAACATTAAATGCCTCCAAATGGTATTTAATTAACTTCCCGGGGTGAAGAAACCCTTTTTGAGAACTCAGAGTGAGTAAATTGGCCATTTTCATGCACTTTTAACCATTCCATAAATCTTGTGTTTTGGGCCCCTGGAAGCATGAAAATCACTTTAAACATGCTAATTTTAGCTCTAACACTGATGATCCACCTAAAAATGTGAACTGACGTTCAAAAATAAAACATTTGAAAACGGACCATTTTCCACATTTCTGAAGCATGACGTAATGGGGGGGTGTTATCTCTTTTGTCGAAAATCAGCCGTTTTTGCTCGAACATTAAATGCCTCCAAATGGTATTTAATTAACTTCCCGGGGTGAAGAAACCCTTTTTGAGAACTCAGAGTGAGTAAATTGGCCATTTTCATGCACTTTTAACCATTCCATAAATCTTGTGTTTTGGGCCCCTGGAAGCATGAAAATCACTTTAAACATGCTAATTTTAGCTCTAACACTGATGATCCACCTACAAATGTGAACTGACGTTCAAAAATAAAACATTTGAAAACGGACCATTTTCCACATTTCTGAAGCAAGACGTAATGGGGGGGTGTTATCTCTTTTGTCGAAAATCAGCCGTTTTTGCTCAAACATTAAATGCCTCCAAATGGTATTTAATTAACTTCCCGAGCCCCTGGAAGCATGAAAATCACTTTAAACATGCTAATTTTAGCTCTAACACTGATGATCCACCTACAAATGTGAACTGACGTTCAAAAATAAAACATTTGAAAACGGACCATTTTCCACATTTCTGAAGCATGACGTAATGGGGGGGTGTTATCTCTTTTGTCGAAAATCAGCCGTTTTTGCTCGAACATTAAATGCCTCCAAATGGTATTTAATTAACTTCCCGAGCCCCTGGAAGCATGAAAATCACTTTAAACATGCTAATTTTAGCTCTAACACTGATGATCCACCTACAAATGTGAACTGACGTTCAAAAATAAAACATTTGAAAACGGACCATTTTCCACATTTCTGAAGCATGACGTAATGGGGGGGTGTTATCTCTTTTGTCGAAAATCAGCCGTTTTTGCTCGAACATTAAATGCCTCCAAATGGTATTTAATTAACTTCCCGAGCCCCTGGAAGCATGAAAATCACTTTAAACATGCTAATTTTAGCTCTAACACTGATGATCCACCTACAAATGTGAACTGACGTTCAAAAATAAAACATTTGAAAACGGACCATTTTCCACATTTCTGAAGCATGACGTAATGGGGGGGTGTTATCTCTTTTGTCGAAAATCAGCCGTTTTTGCTCGAACATTAAATGCCTCCAAATGGTATTTAATTAACTTCCCGAGCCCCTGGAAGCATGAAAATCACTTTAAACATGCTAATTTTAGCTCTAACACTGATGATCCACCTACAAATGTGAACTGACGTTCAAAAATAAAACATTTGAAAACGGACCATTTTCCACATTTCTGAAGCATGACGTAATGGGGGGGTGTTATCTCTTTTGTCGAAAATCAGCCGTTTTTGCTCGAACATTAAATGCCTCCAAATGGTATTTAATTAACTTCCCGAGCCCCTGGAAGCATGAAAATCACTTTAAACATGCTAATTTTAGCTCTAACACTGATGATCCACCTACAAATGTGAACTGACGTTCAAAAATAAAACATTTGAAAATGGACCATTTTCCACATTTCTGAAGCATGACGTAATGGGGGGGTGTTATCTCTTTTGTCGAAAATCAGCCGTTTTTGCTCGAACATTAAATGCCTCCAAATGGTATTTAATTAACTTCCCGAGCCCCTGGAAGCATGAAAATCACTTTAAACATGCTAATTTTAGCTCTAACACTGATGATCCACCTACAAATGTGAACTGACGTTCAAAAATAAAACATTTGAAAACGGACCATTTTCCACATTTCTGAAGCATGACGTAATGGGGGGGTGTTATCTCTTTTGTCGAAAATCAGCCGTTTTTGCTCGAACATTAAATGCCTCCAAATGGTATTTAATTAACTTCCCGGGGTGAAGAAACCCTTTTTGAGAACTCAGAGTGAGTAAATTGGCCATTTTCATGCACTTTTAACCATTCCATAAATCTTGTGTTTTGGGCCCCTGGAAGCATGAAAATCACTTTAAACATGCTAATTTTAGCTCTAACACTGATGATCCACCTACAAATGTGAACTGACGTTCAAAAATAAAACATTTGAAAACGGACCATTTTCCACATTTCTGAAGCATGACGTAATGGGGGGGTGTTATCTCTTTTGTCGAAAATCAGCCGTTTTTGCTCGAACATTAAATGCCTCCAAATGGTATTTAATTAACTTCCCGGGGTGAAGAAACCCTTTTTGAGAACTCAGAGTGAGTAAATTGGCCATTTTCATGCACTTTTAACCATTCCATAAATCTTGTGTTTTGGGCCCCTGGAAGCATGAAAATCACTTTAAACATGCTAATTTTAGCTCTAACACTGATGATCCACCTACAAATGTGAACTGACGTTCAAAAATAAAACATTTGAAAACGGACCATTTTCCACATTTCTGAAGCATGACGTAATGGGGGGGTGTTATCTCTTTTGTCGAAAATCAGCCGTTTTTGCTCGAACATTAAATGCCTCCAAATGGTATTTAATTAACTTCCCGGGGTGAAGAAACCCTTTTTGAGAACTCAGAGTGAGTAAATTGGCCATTTTCATGCACTTTTAACCATTCCATAAATCTTGTGTTTTGGGCCCCTGGAAGCATGAAAATCACTTTAAACATGCTAATTTTAGCTCTAACACTGATGATCCACCTACAAATGTGAACTGACGTTCAAAAATAAAACATTTGAAAACAGACCATTTTCCACATTTCTGAAGCATGACGTAATGGGGGGGTGTTATCTCTTTTGTCGAAAATCAGCCGTTTTTGCTCGAACATTAAATGCCTCCAAATGGTATTTAATTAACTTCCCGGGGTGAAGAAACCCTTTTTGAGAACTCAGAGTGAGTAAATTGGCCATTTTCATGCACTTTTAACCATTCCATAAATCTTGTGTTTTGGGCCCCTGGAAGCATGAAAATCACTTTAAACATGCTAATTTTAGCTCTAACACTGATGATCCACCTACAAATGTGAACTGACGTTCAAAAATAAAACATTTGAAAACGGACCATTTTCCACATTTCTGAAGCATGACGTAATGGGGGGGTGTTATCTCTTTTGTCGAAAATCAGCCGTTTTTGCTCGAACATTAAATGCCTCCAAATGGTATTTAATTAACTTCCCGGGGTGAAGAAACCCTTTTTGAGAACTCAGAGTGAGTAAATTGGCCATTTTCATGCACTTTTAACCATTCCATAAATCTTGTGTTTTGGGCCCCTGGAAGCATGAAAATCACTTTAAACATGCTAATTTTAGCTCTAACACTGATGATCCACCTACAAATGTGAACTGACGTTCAAAAATAAAACATTTGAAAACGGACCATTTTCCACATTTCTGAAGCATGATGTAATGGGGGGGTGTTATCTCTTTTGTCGAAAATCAGCCGTTTTTGCTCGAACATTAAATGCCTCCAAATGGTATTTAATTAACTTCCCGGGGTGAAGAAACCCTTTTTGAGAACTCAGAGTGAGTAAATTGGCCATTTTCATGCACTTTTAACCATTCCATAAATCTTGTGTTTTGGGCCCCTGGAAGCATGAAAATCACTTTAAACATGCTAATTTTAGCTCTAACACTGATGATCCACCTACAAATGTGAACTGACGTTCAAAAATAAAACATTTGAAAACGGACCATTTTCCAAATTTCTGAAGCAAGACGTAATGGGGGGGTGTTATCTCTTTTGTCGAAAATCAGCCGTTTTTGCTCGAACATTAAATGCCTCCAAAAGGTATTTAATTAACTTCCCGAGCCCCTGGAAGCATGAAAATCACTTTAAACATGCTAATTTTAGCTCTAACACTGATGATCCACCTACAAATGTGAACTGACGTTCAAAAATAAAACATTTGAAAACGGACCATTTTCCACATTTCTGAAGCATGACGTAATGGGGGGGTGTTATCTCTTTTGTCGAAAATCAGCCGTTTTTGCTCGAACATTAAATGCCTCCAAATGGTATTTAATTAACTTCCCGAGCCCCTGGAAGCATGAAAATCACTTTAAACATGCTAATTTTAGCTCTAACACTGATGATCCACCTACAAATGTGAACTGACGTTCAAAAATAAAACATTTGAAAACGGACCATTTTCCACATTTCTGAAGCATGACGTAATGGGGGGGTGTTATCTCTTTTGTCGAAAATCAGCCGTTTTTGCTCGAACATTAAATGCCTCCAAATGGTATTTAATTAACTTCCCGAGCCCCTGGAAGCATGAAAATCACTTTAAACATGCTAATTTTAGCTCTAACACTGATGATCCACCTACAAATGTGAACTGACGTTCAAAAATAAAACATTTGAAAACGGACCATTTTCCACATTTCTGAAGCATGACGTAATGGGGGGGTGTTATCTCTTTTGTCGAAAATCAGCCGTTTTTGCTCGAACATTAAATGCCTCCAAATGGTATTTAATTAACTTCCCGAGCCCCTGGAAGCATGAAAATCACTTTAAACATGCTAATTTTAGCTCTAACACTGATGATCCACCTACAAATGTGAACTGACGTTCAAAAATAAAACATTTGAAAACGGACCATTTTCCACATTTCTGAAGCATGACGTAATGGGGGGGTGTTATCTCTTTTGTCGAAAATCAGCCGTTTTTGCTCGAACATTAAATGCCTCCAAATGGTATTTAATTAACTTCCCGAGCCCCTGGAAGCATGAAAATCACTTTAAACATGCTAATTTTAGCTCTAACACTGATGATCCACCTACAAATGTGAACTGACGTTCAAAAATAAAACATTTGAAAACGGACCATTTTCCACATTTCTGAAGCATGACGTAATGGGGGGGTGTTATCTCTTTTGTCGAAAATCAGCCGTTTTTGCTCGAACATTAAATGCCTCCAAATGGTATTTAATTAACTTCCCGAGCCCCTGGAAGCATGAAAATCACTTTAAACATGCTAATTTTAGCTCTAACACTGATGATCCACCTACAAATGTGAACTGACGTTCAAAAATAAAACATTTGAAAACGGACCATTTTCCACATTTCTGAAGCATGACGTAATGGGGGGGTGTTATCTCTTTTGTCGAAAATCAGCCGTTTTTGCTCGAACATTAAATGCCTCCAAATGGTATTTAATTAACTTCCCGAGCCCCTGGAAGCATGAAAATCACTTTAAACATGCTAATTTTAGCTCTAACACTGATGATCCACCTACAAATGTGAACTGACGTTCAAAAATAAAACATTTGAAAACGGACCATTTTCCACATTTCTGAAGCATGACGTAATGGGGGGGTGTTATCTCTTTTGTCGAAAATCAGCCGTTTTTGCTCGAACATTAAATGCCTCCAAATGGTATTTAATTAACTTCCCGAGCCCCTGGAAGCATGAAAATCACTTTAAACATGCTAATTTTAGCTCTAACACTGATGATCCACCTACAAATGTGAACTGACGTTCAAAAATAAAACATTTGAAAACGGACCATTTTCCACATTTCTGAAGCATGACGTAATGGGGGGGTGTTATCTCTTTTGTCGAAAATCAGCCGTTTTTGCTCGAACATTAAATGCCTCCAAATGGTATTTAATTAACTTCCCGGGGTGAAGAAACCCTTTTTGAGAACTCAGAGTGAGTAAATTGGCCATTTTCATGCACTTTTAACCATTCCATAAATCTTGTGTTTTGGGCCCCTGGAAGCATGAAAATCACTTTAAACATGCTAATTTTAGCTCTAACACTGATGATCCACCTACAAATGTGAACTGACGTTCAAAAATAAAACATTTGAAAACGGACCATTTTCCACATTTCTGAAGCATGACGTAATGGGGGGGTGTTATCTCTTTTGTCGAAAATCAGCCGTTTTTGCTCGAACATTAAATGCCTCCAAATGGTATTTAATTAACTTCCCGAGCCCCTGGAAGCATGAAAATCACTTTAAACATGCTAATTTTAGCTCTAACACTGATGATCCACCTACAAATGTGAACTGACGTTCAAAAATAAAACATTTGAAAACGGACCATTTTCCACATTTCTGAAGCATGACGTAATGGGGGGGTGTTATCTCTTTTGTCGAAAATCAGCCGTTTTTGCTCGAACATTAAATGCCTCCAAATGGTATTTAATTAACTTCCCGGGGTGAAGAAACCCTTTTTGAGAACTCAGAGTGAGTAAATTGGCCATTTTCATGCACTTTTAACCATTCCATAAATCTTGTGTTTTGGGCCCCTGGAAGCATGAAAATCACTTTAAACATGCTAATTTTAGCTCTAACACTGATGATCCACCTACAAATGTGAACTGACGTTCAAAAATAAAACATTTGAAAACGGACCATTTTCCACATTTCTGAAACATGACGTAATGGGGGGGTGTTATCTCTTTTGTCGAATATCAGCCGTTTTTGCTCGAACATTAAATGCCTCCAAATGGTATTTAATTAACTTCCCGAGCCCCTGGAAGCATGAAAATCACTTTAAACATGCTAATTTTAGCTCTAACACTGATGATCCACCTACAAATGTGAACTGACGTTCAAAAATAAAACATTTGAAAACGGACCATTTTCCACATTTCTGAAGCATGACATAATGGGGGGGTGTTATCTCTTTTGTCGAAAATCAGCCGTTTTTGCTCGAACATTAAATGCCTCCAAATGGTATTTAATTAACTTCCCGAGCCCCTGGAAGCATGAAAATCACTTTAAACATGCTAATTTTAGCTCTAACACTGATGATCCACCTACAAATGTGAACTGACGTTCAAAAATAAAACATTTGAAAACGGACCATTTTCCACATTTCTGAAGCATGACGTAATGGGGGGGTGTTATCTCTTTTGTCGAAAATCAGCCGTTTTTGCTCGAACATTAAATGCCTCCAAATGGTATTTAATTAACTTCCCGAGCCCCTGGAAGCATGAAAATCACTTTAAACATGCTAATTTTAGCTCTAACACTGATGATCCACCTACAAATGTGAACTGACGTTCAAAAATAAAACATTTGAAAACAGACCATTTTCCACATTTCTGAAGCATGACGTAATGGGGGGGTGTTATCTCTTTTGTCGAAAATCAGCCGTTTTTGCTCGAACATTAAATGCCTCCAAATGGTATTTAATTAACTTCCCGGGGTGAAGAAACCCTTTTTGAGAACTCAGAGTGAGTAAATTGGCCATTTTCATGCACTTTTAACCATTCCATAAATCTTGTGTTTTGGGCCCCTGGAAGCATGAAAATCACTTTAAACATGCTAATTTTAGCTCTAACACTGATGATCCACCTACAAATGTGAACTGACGTTCAAAAATAAAACATTTGAAAACTGACCATTTTCCACATTTCTGAAGCATGACGTAATGGGGGGGTGTTATCTCTTTTGTCGAAAATCAGCCGTTTTTGCTCGAACATTAAATGCCTCCAAATGGTATTTAATTAACTTCCCGAGCCCCTGGAAGCATGAAAATCACTTTAAACATGCTAATTTTAGCTCTAACACTGATGATCCACCTACAAATGTGAACTGACGTTCAAAAATAAAACATTTGAAAACGGACCATTTTCCACATTTCTGAAGCATGACGTAATGGGGGGGTGTTATCTCTTTTGTCGAAAATCAGCCGTTTTTGCTCGAACATTAAATGCCTCCAAATGGTATTTAATTAACTTCCCGAGCCCCTGGAAGCATGAAAATCACTTTAAACATGCTAATTTTAGCTCTAACACTGATGATCCACCTACAAATGTGAACTGACGTTCAAAAATAAAACATTTGAAAACGGACCATTTTCCACATTTCTGAAGCATGACGTAATGGGGGGGTGTTATCTCTTTTGTCGAAAATCAGCCGTTTTTGCTCGAACATTAAATGCCTCCAAATGGTATTTAATTAACTTCCCGGGGTGAAGAAACCCTTTTTGAGAACTCAGAGTGAGTAAATTGGCCATTTTCATGCACTTTTAACCATTCCATAAATCTTGTGTTTTGGGCCCCTGGAAGCATGAAAATCACTTTAAACATGCTAATTTTAGCTCTAACACTGATGATCCACCTACAAATGTGAACTGACGTTCAAAAATAAAACATTTGAAAACGGACCATTTTCCACATTTCTGAAGCATGACGTAATGGGGGGGTGTTATCTCTTTTGTCGAAAATCAGCCGTTTTTGCTCGAACATTAAATGCCTCCAAATGGTATTTAATTAACTTCCCGGGGTGAAGAAACCCTTTTTGAGAACTCAGAGTGAGTAAATTGGCCATTTTCATGCACTTTTAACCATTCCATAAATCTTGTGTTTTGGGCCCCTGGAAGCATGAAAATCACTTTAAACATGCTAATTTTAGCTCTAACACTGATGATCCACCTACAAATGTGAACTGACGTTCAAAAATAAAACATTTGAAAACTGACCATTTTCCACATTTCTGAAGCATGACGTAATGGGGGGGTGTTATCTCTTTTGTCGAAAATCAGCCGTTTTTGCTCGAACATTAAATGCCTCCAAATGGTATTTAATTAACTTCCCGAGCCCCTGGAAGCATGAAAATCACTTTAAACATGCTAATTTTAGCTCTAACACTGATGATCCACCTACAAATGTGAACTGACGTTCAAAAATAAAACATTTGAAAACGGACCATTTTCCACATTTCTGAAGCATGACGTAATGGGGGGGTGTTATCTCTTTTGTCGAAAATCAGCCGTTTTTGCTCGAACATTAAATGCCTCCAAATGGTATTTAATTAACTTCCCGGGGTGAAGAAACCCTTTTTGAGAACTCAGAGTGAGTAAATTGGCCATTTTCATGCACTTTTAACCATTCCATAAATCTTGTGTTTTGGGCCCCTTGAAGCATGAAAATCACTTTAAACATGCTAATTTTAGCTCTAACACTGATGATCCACCTACAAATGTGAACTGACGTTCAAAAATAAAACATTTGAAAACGGACCATTTTCCACATTTCTGAAGCATGACGTAATGGGGGGGTGTTATCTCTTTTGTCGAAAATCAGCCGTTTTTGCTCGAACATTAAATGCCTCCAAATGGTATTTAATTAACTTCCCGAGCCCCTGGAAGCATGAAAATCACTTTAAACATGCTAATTTTAGCTCTAACACTGATGATCCACCTACAAATGTGAACTGACGTTCAAAAATAAAACATTTGAAAACGGACCATTTTCCACATTTCTGAAGCATGACGTAATGGGGGGGTGTTATCTCTTTTGTCGAAAATCAGCCGTTTTTGCTCGAACATTAAATGCCTCCAAATGGTAGTTAATTAACTTCCCGAGCCCCTGGAAGCATGAAAATCACTTTAAACATGCTAATTTTAGCTCTAACACTGATGATCCACCTACAAATGTGAACTGACGTTCAAAAATAAAACATTTGAAAACGGACCATTTTCCACATTTCTGAAGCATGACGTAATGGGGGGGTGTTATCTCTTTTGTCGAAAATCAGCCGTTTTTGCTCGAACATTAAATGCCTCCAAATGGTATTTAATTAACTTCCCGAGCCCCTGGAAGCATGAAAATCACTTTAAACATGCTAATTTTAGCTCTAACACTGATGATCCACCTACAAATGTGAACTGACGTTCAAAAATAAAACATTTGAAAACGGACCATTTTCCACATTTCTGAAGCATGACGTAATGGGGGGGTGTTATCTCTTTTGTCGAAAATCAGCCGTTTTTGCTCGAACATTAAATGCCTCCAAATGGTATTTAATTAACTTCCCGGGGTGAAGAAACCCTTTTTGAGAACTCAGAGTGAGTAAATTGGCCATTTTCATGCACTTTTAACCATTCCATAAATCTTGTGTTTTGGGCCCCTGGAAGCATGAAAATCACTTTAAACATGCTAATTTTAGCTCTAACACTGATGATCCACCTACAAATGTGAACTGACGTTCAAAAATAAAACATTTGAAAACGGACCATTTTCCACATTTCTGAAGCATGACGTAATGGGGGGGTGTTATCTCTTTTGTCGAAAATCAGCCGTTTTTGCTCGAACATTAAATGCCTCCAAATGGTATTTAATTAACTTCCCGGGGTGAAGAAACCCTTTTTGAGAACTCAGAGTGAGTAAATTGGCCATTTTCATGCACTTTTAACCATTCCATAAATCTTGTGTTTTGGGCCCCTGGAAGCATGAAAATCACTTTAAACATGCTAATTTTAGCTCTAACACTGATGATCCACCTACAAATGTGAACTGACGTTCAAAAATAAAACATTTGAAAACTGACCATTTTCCACATTTCTGAAGCATGACGTAATGGGGGGGTGTTATCTCTTTTGTCGAAAATCAGCCGTTTTTGCTCGAACATTAAATGCCTCCAAATGGTATTTAATTAACTTCCTGAGCCCCTGGAAGCATGAAAATCACTTTAAACATGCTAATTTTAGCTCTAACACTGATGATCCACCTACAAATGTGAACTGACGTTCAAAAATAAAACATTTGAAAACGGACCATTTTCCACATTTCTGAAGCATGACGTAATGGGGGGGTGTTATCTCTTTTGTCGAAAATCAGCCGTTTTTGCTCGAACATTAAATGCCTCCAAATGGTATTTAATTAACTTCCCGGGGTGAAGAAACCCTTTTTGAGAACTCAGAGTGAGTAAATTGGCCATTTTCATGCACTTTTAACCATTCCATAAATCTTGTGTTTTGGGCCCCTTGAAGCATGAAAATCACTTTAAACATGCTAATTTTAGCTCTAACACTGATGATCCACCTACAAATGTGAACTGACGTTCAAAAATAAAACATTTGAAAACGGACCATTTTCCACATTTCTGAAGCATGACGTAATGGGGGGGTGTTATCTCTTTTGTCGAAAATCAGCCGTTTTTGCTCGAACATTAAATGCCTCCAAATGGTATTTAATTAACTTCCCGAGCCCCTGGAAGCATGAAAATCACTTTAAACATGCTAATTTTAGCTCTAACACTGATGATCCACCTACAAATGTGAACTGACGTTCAAAAATAAAACATTTGAAAACGGACCATTTTCCACATTTCTGAAGCATGACGTAATGGGGGGGTGTTATCTCTTTTGTCGAAAATCAGCCGTTTTTGCTCGAACATTAAATGCCTCCAAATGGTATTTAATTAACTTCCCGAGCCCCTGGAAGCATGAAAATCACTTTAAACATGCTAATTTTAGCTCTAACACTGATGATCCACCTACAAATGTGAACTGACGTTCAAAAATAAAACATTTGAAAACGGACCATTTTCCACATTTCTGAAGCATGACGTAATGGGGGGGGTGTTATCTCTTTTGTCGAAAATCAGCCGTTTTTGCTCGAACATTAAATGCCTCCAAATGGTATTTAATTAACTTCCCGGGGTGAAGAAACCCTTTTTGAGAACTCAGAGTGAGTAAATTGGCCATTTTCATGCACTTTTAACCATTCCATAAATCTTGTGTTTTGGGCCCCTGGAAGCATGAAAATCACTTTAAACATGCTAATTTTAGCTCTAACACTGATGATCCACCTACAAATGTGAACTGACGTTCAAAAATAAAACATTTGAAAACGGACCATTTTCCACATTTCTGAAGCATGACGTAATGGGGGGGTGTTATCTCTTTGTCGAAAATCAGCCGTTTTTGCTCGAACATTAAATGCCTCCAAATGGTATTTAATTAACTTCCCGAGCCCCTGGAAGCATGAAAATCACTTTAAACATGCTAATTTTAGCTCTAACACTGATGATCCACCTACAAATGTGAACTGACGTTCAAAAATAAAACATTTGAAAACGGACCATTTTCCACATTTCTGAAGCATGACGTAATGGGGGGGTGTTATCTCTTTTGTCGAAAATCAGCCGTTTTTGCTCGAACATTAAATGCCTCCAAATGGTATTTAATTAACTTCCCGAGCCCCTGGAAGCATGAAAATCACTTTAAACATGCTAATTTTAGCTCTAACACTGATGATCCACCTACAAATGTGAACTGACGTTCAAAAATAAAACATTTGAAAACGGACCATTTTCCACATTTCTGAAGCATGACGTAATGGGGGGGTGTTATCTCTTTTGTCGAAAATCAGCCGTTTTTGCTCGAACATTAAATGCCTCCAAATGGTATTTAATTAACTTCCCGGGGTGAAGAAACCCTTTTTGAGAACTCAGAGTGAGTAAATTGGCCATTTTCATGCACTTTTAACCATTCCATAAATCTTGTGTTTTGGGCCCCTGGAAGCATGAAAATCACTTTAAACATGCTAATTTTAGCTCTAACACTGATGATCCACCTACAAATGTGAACTGACGTTCAAAAATAAAACATTTGAAAACGGACCATTTTCCACATTTCTGAAGCATGACGTAATGGGGGGGTGTTATCTCTTTTGTCGAAAATCAGCCGTTTTTGCTCGAACATTAAATGCCTCCAAATGGTATTTAATTAACTTCCCGGGGTGAAGAAACCCTTTTTGAGAACTCAGAGTGAGTAAATTGGTCATTTTCATGCACTTTTAACCATTCCATAAATCTTGTGTTTTGGGCCCCTGGAAGCATGAAAATCACTTTAAACATGCTAATTTTAGCTCTAACACTGATGATTCACCTACAAATGTGAACTGACGTTCAAAAATAAAACATTTGAAAACGGACCATTTTCCACATTTCTGAAGCATGACGTAATGGGGGGGTGTTATCTCTTTTGTCGAAAATCAGCCGTTTTTGCTCGAACATTAAATGCCTCCAAATGGTATTTAATTAACTTCCCGAGCCCCTGGAAGCATGAAAATCACTTTAAACATGCTAATTTTAGCTCTAACACTGATGATCCACCTACAAATGTGAACTGACGTTCAAAAATAAAACATTTGAAAACGGACCATTTTCCACATTTCTGAAGCATGACGTAATGGGGGGGTGTTATCTCTTTTGTCGAAAATCAGCCGTTTTTGCTCGAACATTAAATGCCTCCAAATGGTATTTAATTAACTTCCCGGGGTGAAGAAACCCTTTTTGAGAACTCAGAGTGAGTAAATTGGCCATTTTCATGCACTTTTAACCATTCCATAAATCTTGTGTTTTGGGCCCCTGGAAGCATGAAAATCACTTTAAACATGCTAATTTTAGCTCTAACACTGATGATCCACCTACAAATGTGAACTGACGTTCAAAAATAAAACATTTGAAAACGGACCATTTTCCACATTTCTGAAGCATGACGTAATGGGGGGGTGTTATCTCTTTTGTCGAAAATCAGCCGTTTTTGCTCGAACATTAAATGCCTCCAAATGGTATTTAATTAACTTCCCGGGGTGAAGAAACCCTTTTTGAGAACTCAGAGTGAGTAAATTGGCCATTTTCATGCACTTTTAACCATTCCATAAATCTTGTGTTTTGGGCCCCTGGAAGCATGAAAATCACTTTAAACATGCTAATTTTAGCTCTAACACTGATGATCCACCTACAAATGTGAACTGACGTTCAAAAATAAAACATTTGAAAACAGACCATTTTCCACATTTCTGAAGCATGACGTAATGGGGGGGTGTTATCTCTTTTGTCGAAAATCAGCCGTTTTTGCTCGAACATTAAATGCCTCCAAATGGTATTTAATTAACTTCCCGGGGTGAAGAAACCCTTTTTGAGAACTCAGAGTGAGTAAATTGGCCATTTTCATGCACTTTTAACCATTCCCTAAATCTTGTGTTTTGGGCCCCTGGAAGCATGAAAATCACTTTAAACATGCTAATTTTAGCTCTAACACTGATGATCCACCTACAAATGTGAACTGACGTTCAAAAATAAAACATTTGAAAACGGACCATTTTCCACATTTCTGAAGCATGACGTAATGGGGGGGTGTTATCTCTTTTGTCGAAAATCAGCCGTTTTTGCTCGAACATTAAATGCCTCCAAATGGTATTTAATTAACTTCCCGAGCCCCTGGAAGCATGAAAATCACTTTAAACATGCTAATTTTAGCTCTAACACTGATGATCCACCTACAAATGTGAACTGACGTTCAAAAATAAAACATTTGAAAACGGACCATTTTCCACATTTCTGAAGCATGACGTAATGGGGGGGTGTTATCTCTTTTGTCGAAAATCAGCCGTTTTTGCTCGAACATTAAATGCCTCCAAATGGTATTTAATTAACTTCCCGAGCCCCTGGAAGCATGAAAATCACTTTAAACATGCTAATTTTAGCTCTAACACTGATGATCCACCTACAAATGTGAACTGACGTTCAAAAATAAAACATTTGAAAACGGACCATTTTCCACATTTCTGAAGCATGACGTAATGGGGGGGTGTTATCTCTTTTGTCGAAAATCAGCCGTTTTTGCTCGAACATTAAATGCCTCCAAATGGTATTTAATTAACTTCCCGAGCCCCTGGAAGCATGAAAATCACTTTAAACATGCTAATTTTAGCTCTAACACTGATGATCCACCTACAAATGTGAACTGACGTTCAAAAATAAAACATTTGAAAACGGACCATTTTCCACATTTCTGAAGCATGACGTAATGGGGGGGTGTTATCTCTTTTGTCGAAAATCAGCCGTTTTTGCTCGAACATTAAATGCCTCCAAATGGTATTTAATTAACTTCCCGGGGTGAAGAAACCCTTTTTGAGAACTCAGAGTGAGTAAATTGGCCATTTTCATGCACTTTTAACCATTCCATAAATCTTGTGTTTTGGGCCCCTGGAAGCATGAAAATCACTTTAAACATGCTAATTTTAGCTCTAACACTGATGATCCACCTACAAATGTGAACTGACGTTCAAAAATAAAACATTTGAAAACGGACCATTTTCCACATTTCTGAAGCATGACGTAATGGGGGGGTGTTATCTCTTTTGTCGAAAATCAGCCGTTTTTGCTCGAACATTAAATGCCTCCAAATGGTATTTAATTAACTTCCCGGGGTGAAGAAACCCTTTTTGAGAACTCAGAGTGAGTAAATTGGCCATTTTCATGCACTTTTAACCATTCCATAAATCTTGTGTTTTGGGCCCCTGGAAGCATGAAAATCACTTTAAACATGCTAATTTTAGCTCTAACACTGATGATTCACCTACAAATGTGAACTGACGTTCAAAAATAAAACATTTGAAAACGGACCATTTTCCACATTTCTGAAGCATGACGTAATGGGGGGGTGTTATCTCTTTTGTCGAAAATCAGCCGTTTTTGCTCGAACATTAAATGCCTCCAAATGGTATTTAATTTACTTCCCGAGCCCCTGGAAGCATGAAAATCACTTTAAACATGCTAATTTTAGCTCTAACACTGATGATCCACCTACAAATGTGAACTGACGTTCAAAAATAAAACATTTGAAAACGGACCATTTTCCACATTTCTGAAGCATGACGTAATGGGGGGGTGTTATCTCTTTTGTCGAAAATCAGTCGTTTTTGCTCGAACATTAAATGCCTCCAAATGGTATTTAATTAACTTCCCGGGGTGAAGAAACCCTTTTTGAGAACTCAGAGTGAGTAAATTGGCCATTTTCATGCACTTTTAACCATTCCATAAATCTTGTGTTTTGGGCCCCTGGAAGCATGAAAATCACTTTAAACATGCTAATTTTAGCTCTAACACTGATGATCCACCTACAAATGTGAACTGACGTTCAAAAATAAAACATTTGAAAACGGACCATTTTCCACATTTCTGAAGCATGACGTAATGGGGGGGTGTTATCTCTTTTGTCGAAAATCAGCCGTTTTTGCTCGAACATTAAATGCCTCCAAATGGTATTTAATTAACTTCCCGGGGTGAAGAAACCCTTTTTGAGAACTCAGAGTGAGTAAATTGGCCATTTTCATGCACTTTTAACCATTCCATAAATCTTGTGTTTTGGGCCCCTGGAAGCATGAAAATCACTTTAAACATGCTAATTTTAGCTCTAACACTGATGATCCACCTACAAATGTGAACTGACGTTCAAAAATAAAACATTTGAAAACAGACCATTTTCCACATTTCTGAAGCATGACGTAATGGGGGGGTGTTATCTCTTTTGTCGAAAATCAGCCGTTTTTGCTCGAACATTAAATGCCTCCAAATGGTATTTAATTAACTTCCCGGGGTGAAGAAACCCTTTTTGAGAACTCAGAGTGAGTAAATTGGCCATTTTCATGCACTTTTAACCATTCCCTAAATCTTGTGTTTTGGGCCCCTGGAAGCATGAAAATCACTTTAAACATGCTAATTTTAGCTCTAACACTGATGATCCACCTACAAATGTGAACTGACGTTCAAAAATAAAACATTTGAAAACGGACCATTTTCCACATTTCTGAAGCATGACGTAATGGGGGGGGTGTTATCTCTTTTGTCGAAAATCAGCCGTTTTTGCTCGAACATTAAATGCCTCCAAATGGTATTTAATTAACTTCCCGAGCCCCTGGAAGCATGAAAATCACTTTAAACATGCTAATTTTAGCTCTAACACTGATGATCCACCTACAAATGTGAACTGACGTTCAAAAATAAAACATTTGAAAACGGACCATTTTCCACATTTCTGAAGCATGACGTAATGGGGGGGTGTTATCTCTTTTGTCGAAAATCAGCCGTTTTTGCTCGAACATTAAATGCCTCCAAATGGTATTTAATTAACTTCCCGAGCCCCTGGAAGCATGAAAATCACTTTAAACATGCTAATTTTAGCTCTAACACTGATGATCCACCTACAAATGTGAACTGACGTTCAAAAATAAAACATTTGAAAACGGACCATTTTCCACATTTCTGAAGCATGACGTAATGGGGGGGTGTTATCTCTTTTGTCGAAAATCAGCCGTTTTTGCTCGAACATTAAATGCCTCCAAATGGTATTTAATTAACTTCCCGAGCCCCTGGAAGCATGAAAATCACTTTAAACATGCTAATTTTAGCTCTAACACTGATGATCCACCTACAAATGTGAACTGACGTTCAAAAATAAAACATTTGAAAACGGACCATTTTCCACATTTCTGAAGCAAGACGTAATGGGGGGGTGTTATCTCTTTTGTCGAAAATCAGCCGTTTTTGCTCGAACATTAAATGCCTCCAAATGGTATTTAATTAACTTCCCGAGCCCCTGGAAGCATGAAAATCACTTTAAACATGCTAATTTTAGCTCTAACACTGATGATCCACCTACAAATGTGAACTGACGTTCAAAAATAAAACATTTGAAAACGGACCATTTTCCACATTTCTGAAGCATGACGTAATGGGGGGGTGTTATCTCTTTTGTCGAAAATCAGCCGTTTTTGCTCGAACATTAAATGCCTCCAAATGGTATTTAATTAACTTCCCGAGCCCCTGGAAGCATGAAAATCACTTTAAACATGCTAATTTTAGCTCTAACACTGATGATCCACCTACAAATGTGAACTGACGTTCAAAAATAAAACATTTGAAAACGGACCATTTTCCACATTTCTGAAGCATGACGTAATGGGGGCGTGTTATCTCTTTTGTCGAAAATCAGCCGTTTTTGCTCGAACATTAAATGCCTCCAAATGGTATTTAATTAACTTCCCGAGCCCCTGGAAGCATGAAAATCACTTTAAACATGCTAATTTTAGCTCTAACACTGATGATCCACCTACAAATGTGAACTGACGTTCAAAAATAAAACATTTGAAAACGGACCATTTTCCACATTTCTGAAGCATGACGTAATGGGGGGGTGTTATCTCTTTTGTCGAAAATCAGCCGTTTTTGCTCGAACATTAAATGCCTCCAAATGGTATTTAATTAACTTCCCGAGCCCCTGGAAGCATGAAAATCACTTTAAACATGCTAATTTTAGCTCTAACACTGATGATCCACCTACAAATGTGAACTGACGTTCAAAAATAAAACATTTGAAAACGGACCTTTTTCCACATTTCTGAAGCATGACGTAATGGGGGGGTGTTATCTCTTTTGTCGAAAATCAGCCGTTTTTGCTCGAACATTAAATGCCTCCAAATGGTATTTAATTAACTTCCCGAGCCCCTGGAAGCATGAAAATCACTTTAAACATGCTAATTTTAGCTCTAACACTGATGATCCACCTACAAATGTGAACTGACGTTCAAAAATAAAACATTTGAAAACGGACCATTTTCCACATTTCTGAAGCATGACGTAATGGGGGGGTGTTATCTCTTTTGTCGAAAATCAGCCGTTTTTGCTCGAACATTAAATGCCTCCAAATGGTATTTAATTAACTTCCCGAGCCCCTGGAAGCATGACAATCACTTTAAGCATGCTAATTTTAGCTCTAACACTGATGATCCACCTACAAATGTGAACTGACGTTCAAAAATAAAACATTTGAAAACGGACCATTTTCCACATTTCTGAAGCATGACGTAATGGGGGGGTGTTATCTCTTTTGTCGAAAATCAGCCGTTTTTGCTCGAACATTAAATGCCTCCAAATGGTATTTAATTAACTTCCCGAGCCCCTGGAAGCATGAAAATCACTTTAAACATGCTAATTTTAGCTCTAACACTGATGATCCACCTACAAATGTGAACTGGCGTTCAAAAATAAAACATTTGAAAACGGACCATTTTCCACATTTCTGAAGCATGACGTAATGGGGGGGTGTTATCTCTTTTGTCGAAAATCAGCCGTTTTTGCTCGAACATTAAATGCCTCCAAATGGTATTTAATTAACTTCCCGGGGTGAAGAAACCCTTTTTGAGAACTCAGAGTGAGTAAATTGGCCATTTTCATGCACTTTTAACCATTCCATAAATCTTGTGTTTTGGGCCCCTGGAAGCATGAAAATCACTTTAAACATGCTAATTTTAGCTCTAACACTGATGATCCACCTACAAATGTGAACTGACGTTCAAAAATAAAACATTTGAAAACGGACCATTTTCCACATTTCTGAAGCATGACGTAATGGGGGGGTGTTATCTCTTTTGTCGAAAATCAGCCGTTTTTGCTCGAACATTAAATGCCTCCAAATGGTATTTAATTAACTTCCCGGGGTGAAGAAACCCTTTTTGAGAACTCAGAGTGAGTAAATTGGCCATTTTCATGCACTTTTAACCATTCCATAAATCTTGTGTTTTGGGCCCCTGGAAGCATGAAAATCACTTTAAACATGCTAATTTTAGCTCTAACACTGATGATCCACCTACAAATGTGAACTGACGTTCAAAAATAAAACATTTGAAAACTGACCATTTTCCACATTTCTGAAGCATGACGTAATGGGGGGGTGTTATCTCTTTTGTCGAAAATCAGCCGTTTTTGCTCGAACATTAAATGCCTCCAAATGGTATTTAATTAACTTCCCGAGCCCCTGGAAGCATGAAAATCACTTTAAACATGCTAATTTTAGCTCTAACACTGATGATCCACCTACAAATGTGAACTGACGTTCAAAAATAAAACATTTGAAAACGGACCATTTTCCACATTTCTGAAGCATGACGTAATGGGGGGGTGTTATCTCTTTTGTCGAAAATCAGCCGTTTTTGCTCGAACATTAAATGCCTCCAAATGGTATTTAATTAACTTCCCGGGGTGAAGAAACCCTTTTTGAGAACTCAGAGTGAGTAAATTGGCCATTTTCATGCACTTTTAACCATTCCATAAATCTTGTGTTTTGGGCCCCTGGAAGCATGAAAATCACTTTAAACATGCTAATTTTAGCTCTAACACTGATGATCCACCTACAAATGTGAACTGACGTTCAAAAATAAAACATTTGAAAACTGACCATTTTCCACATTTCTGAAGCATGACGTAATGGGGGGGTGTTATCTCTTTTGTCGAAAATCAGCCGTTTTTGCTCGAACATTAAATGCCTCCAAATGGTATTTAATTAACTTCCCGAGCCCCTGGAAGCATGAAAATCACTTTAAACATGCTAATTTTAGCTCTAACACTGATGATCCACCTACAAATGTGAACTGACGTTCAAAAATAAAACATTTGAAAACGGACCATTTTCCACATTTCTGAAGCATGACGTAATGGGGGGGTGTTATCTCTTTTGTCGAAAATCAGCCGTTTTTGCTCGAACATTAAATGCCTCCAAATGGTATTTAATTAACTTCCCGGGGTGAAGAAACCCTTTTTGAGAACTCAGAGTGAGTAAATTGGCCATTTTCATGCACTTTTAACCATTCCATAAATCTTGTGTTTTGGGCCCCTTGAAGCATGAAAATCACTTTAAACATGCTAATTTTAGCTCTAACACTGATGATCCACCTACAAATGTGAACTGACGTTCAAAAATAAAACATTTGAAAACGGACCATTTTCCACATTTCTGAAGCATGACGTAATGGGGGGGTGTTATCTCTTTTGTCGAAAATCAGCCGTTTTTGCTCGAACATTAAATGCCTCCAAATGGTATTTAATTAACTTCCCGAGCCCCTGGAAGCATGAAAATCACTTTAAACATGCTAATTTTAGCTCTAACACTGATGATCCACCTACAAATGTGAACTGACGTTCAAAAATAAAACATTTGAAAACGGACCATTTTCCACATTTCTGAAGCATGACGTAATGGGGGGGTGTTATCTCTTTTGTCGAAAATCAGCCGTTTTTGCTCGAACATTAAATGCCTCCAAATGGTAGTTAATTAACTTCCCGAGCCCCTGGAAGCATGAAAATCACTTTAAACATGCTAATTTTAGCTCTAACACTGATGATCCACCTACAAATGTGAACTGACGTTCAAAAATAAAACATTTGAAAACGGACCATTTTCCACATTTCTGAAGCATGACGTAATGGGGGGGTGTTATCTCTTTTGTCGAAAATCAGCCGTTTTTGCTCGAACATTAAATGCCTCCAAATGGTATTTAATTAACTTCCCGAGCCCCTGGAAGCATGAAAATCACTTTAAACATGCTAATTTTAGCTCTAACACTGATGATCCACCTACAAATGTGAACTGACGTTCAAAAATAAAACATTTGAAAACGGACCATTTTCCACATTTCTGAAGCATGACGTAATGGGGGGGTGTTATCTCTTTTGTCGAAAATCAGCCGTTTTTGCTCGAACATTAAATGCCTCCAAATGGTATTTAATTAACTTCCCGGGGTGAAGAAACCCTTTTTGAGAACTCAGAGTGAGTAAATTGGCCATTTTCATGCACTTTTAACCATTCCATAAATCTTGTGTTTTGGGCCCCTGGAAGCATGAAAATCACTTTAAACATGCTAATTTTAGCTCTAACACTGATGATCCACCTACAAATGTGAACTGACGTTCAAAAATAAAACATTTGAAAACGGACCATTTTCCACATTTCTGAAGCATGACGTAATGGGGGGGTGTTATCTCTTTTGTCGAAAATCAGCCGTTTTTGCTCGAACATTAAATGCCTCCAAATGGTATTTAATTAACTTCCCGGGGTGAAGAAACCCTTTTTGAGAACTCAGAGTGAGTAAATTGGCCATTTTCATGCACTTTTAACCATTCCATAAATCTTGTGTTTTGGGCCCCTGGAAGCATGAAAATCACTTTAAACATGCTAATTTTAGCTCTAACACTGATGATCCACCTACAAATGTGAACTGACGTTCAAAAATAAAACATTTGAAAACGGACCATTTTCCACATTTCTGAAGCATGACGTAATGGGGGGGTGTTATCTCTTTTGTCGAAAATCAGCCGTTTTTGCTCGAACATTAAATGCCTCCAAATGGTATTTAATTAACTTCCCGAGCCCCTGGAAGCATGAATTCACTTTAAACATGCTAATTTTAGCTCTAACACTGATGATCCACCTACAAATTTGAACTGACGTTCAAAAATAAAACATTTGAAAACGGACCATTTTCCACATTTCTGAAGCATGACGTAATGGGGGGGGTGTTATCTCTTTTGTCGAAAATCAGCCGTTTTTGCTCGAACATTAAATGCCTCCAAATGGTATTTAATTAACTTCCCGAGCCCCTGGAAGCATGAAAATCACTTTAAACATGCTAATTTTAGCTCTAACACTGATGATCCACCTACAAATGTGAACTGACGTTCAAAAATAAAACATTTGAAAACGGACCATTTTCCACATTTCTGAAGCATGACGTAATGGGGGGGTGTTATCTCTTTTGTCGAAAATCAGCCGTTTTTGCTCGAACATTAAATGCCTCCAAATGGTATTTAATTAACTTCCCGAGCCCCTGGAAGCATGAAAATCACTTTAAACATGCTAATTTTAGCTCTAACACTGATGATCCACCTACAAATGTGAACTGACGTTCAAAAATAAAACATTTGAAAACGGACCATTTTCCACATTTCTGAAGCATGACGTAATGGGGGGGGTGTTATCTCTTTTGTCGAAAATCAGCCGTTTTTGCTCGAACATTAAATGCCTCCAAATGGTATTTAATTAACTTCCCGAGCCCCTGGAAGCATGAAAATCACTTTAAACATGCTAATTTTAGCTCTAACACTGATGATCCACCTACAAATGTGAACTGACGTTCAAAAATAAAACATTTGAAAACGGACCATTTTCCACATTTCTGAAGCATGACGTAATGGGGGGGTGTTATCTCTTTTGTCGAAAATCAGCCGTTTTTGCTCGAACATTAAATGCCTCCAAATGGTATTTAATTAACTTCCCGGGGTGAAGAAACCCTTTTTGAGAACTCAGAGTGAGTAAATTGGCCATTTTCATGCACTTTTAACCATTCCATAAATCTTGTGTTTTGGGCCCCTGGAAGCATGAAAATCACTTTAAACATGCTAATTTTAGCTCTAACACTGATGATCCACCTACAAATGTGAACTGACGTTCAAAAATAAAACATTTGAAAACGGACCATTTTCCACATTTCTGAAGCATGACGTAATGGGGGGGTGTTATCTCTTTTGTCGAAAATCAGCCGTTTTTGCTCGAACATTAAATGCCTCCAAATGGTATTTAATTAACTTCCCGGGGTGAAGAAACCCTTTTTGAGAACTCAGAGTGAGTAAATTGGCCATTTTCATGCACTTTTAACCATTCCATAAATCTTGTGTTTTGGGCCCCTGGAAGCATGAAAATCACTTTAAACATGCTAATTTTAGCTCTAACACTGATGATCCACCTACAAATGTGAACTGACGTTCAAAAATAAAACATTTGAAAACTGACCATTTTCCACATTTCTGAAGCATGACGTAATGGGGGGGTGTTATCTCTTTTGTCGAAAATCAGCCGTTTTTGCTCGAACATTAAATGCCTCCAAATGGTATTTAATTAACTTCCCGAGCCCCTGGAAGCATGAAAATCACTTTAAACATGCTAATTTTAGCTCTAACACTGATGATCCACCTACAAATGTGAACTGACGTTCAAAAATAAAACATTTGAAAACGGACCATTTTCCACATTTCTGAAGCATGACGTAATGGGGGGGTGTTATCTCTTTTGTCGAAAATCAGCCGTTTTTGCTCGAACATTAAATGCCTCCAAATGGTATTTAATTAACTTCCCGGGGTGAAGAAACCCTTTTTGAGAACTCAGAGTGAGTAAATTGGCCATTTTCATGCACTTTTAACCATTCCATAAATCTTGTGTTTTGGGCCCCTTGAAGCATGAAAATCACTTTAAACATGCTAATTTTAGCTCTAACACTGATGATCCACCTACAAATGTGAACTGACGTTCAAAAATAAAACATTTGAAAACGGACCATTTTCCACATTTCTGAAGCATGACGTAATGGGGGGGTGTTATCTCTTTTGTCGAAAATCAGCCGTTTTTGCTCGAACATTAAATGCCTCCAAATGGTATTTAATTAACTTCCCGAGCCCCTGGAAGCATGAAAATCACTTTAAACATGCTAATTTTAGCTCTAACACTGATGATCCACCTACAAATGTGAACTGACGTTCAAAAATAAAACATTTGAAAACGGACCATTTTCCACATTTCTGAAGCATGACGTAATGGGGGGGTGTTATCTCTTTTGTCGAAAATCAGCCGTTTTTGCTCGAACATTAAATGCCTCCAAATGGTATTTAATTAACTTCCCGAGCCCCTGGAAGCATGAAAATCACTTTAAACATGCTAATTTTAGCTCTAACACTGATGATCCACCTACAAATGTGAACTGACGTTCAAAAATAAAACATTTGAAAACGGACCATTTTCCACATTTCTGAAGCATGACGTAATGGGGGGGTGTTATCTCTTTTGTCGAAAATCAGCCGTTTTTGCTCGAACATTAAATGCCTCCAAATGGTATTTAATTAACTTCCCGAGCCCCTGGAAGCATGAAAATCACTTTAAACATGCTAATTTTAGCTCTAACACTGATGATCCACCTACAAATGTGAACTGACGTTCAAAAATAAAACATTTGAAAACGGACCATTTTCCACATTTCTGAAGCATGACGTAATGGGGGGGTGTTATCTCTTTTGTCGAAAATCAGCCGTTTTTGCTCGAACATTAAATGCCTCCAAATGGTATTTAATTAACTTCCCGGGGTGAAGAAACCCTTTTTGAGAACTCAGAGTGAGTAAATTGGCCATTTTCATGCACTTTTAACCATTCCATAAATCTTGTGTTTTGGGCCCCTGGAAGCATGAAAATCACTTTAAACATGCTAATTTTAGCTCTAACACTGATGATCCACCTACAAATGTGAACTGACGTTCAAAAATAAAACATTTGAAAACGGACCATTTTCCACATTTCTGAAGCATGACGTAATGGGGGGGTGTTATCTCTTTTGTCGAAAATCAGCCGTTTTTGCTCGAACATTAAATGCCTCCAAATGGTATTTAATTAACTTCCCGAGCCCCTGGAAGCATGAAAATCACTTTAAACATGCTAATTTTAGCTCTAACACTGATGATCCACCTACAAATGTGAACTGACGTTCAAAAATAAAACATTTGAAAACGGACCATTTTCCACATTTCTGAAGCATGACGTAATGGGGGGGTGTTATCTCTTTTGTCGAAAATCAGCCGTTTTTGCTCGAACATTAAATGCCTCCAAATGGTATTTAATTAACTTCCCGAGCCCCTGGAAGCATGAAAATCACTTTAAACATGCTAATTTTAGCTCTAACACTGATGATCCACCTACAAATGTGAACTGACGTTCAAAAATAAAACATTTGAAAACGGACCATTTTCCACATTTCTGAAGCATGACGTAATGGGGGGGTGTTATCTCTTTTGTCGAAAATCAGCCGTTTTTGCTCGAACATTAAATGCCTCCAAATGGTATTTAATTAACTTCCCGGGGTGAAGAAACCCTTTTTGAGAACTCAGAGTGAGTAAATTGGCCATTTTCATGCACTTTTAACCATTCCATAAATCTTGTGTTTTGGGCCCCTGGAAGCATGAAAATCACTTTAAACATGCTAATTTTAGCTCTAACACTGATGATCCACCTACAAATGTGAACTGACGTTCAAAAATAAAACATTTGAAAACGGACCATTTTCCACATTTCTGAAGCATGACGTAATGGGGGGGTGTTATCTCTTTTGTCGAAAATCAGCCGTTTTTGCTCGAACATTAAATGCCTCCAAATGGTATTTAATTAACTTCCCGGGGTGAAGAAACCCTTTTTGAGAACTCAGAGTGAGTAAATTGGCCATTTTCATGCACTTTTAACCATTCCATAAATCTTGTGTTTTGGGCCCCTGGAAGCATGAAAATCACTTTAAACATGCTAATTTTAGCTCTAACACTGATGATCCACCTACAAATGTGAACTGACGTTCAAAAATAAAACATTTGAAAACTGACCATTTTCCACATTTCTGAAGCATGACGTAATGGGGGGGTGTTATCTCTTTTGTCGAAAATCAGCCGTTTTTGCTCGAACATTAAATGCCTCCAAATGGTATTTAATTAACTTCCCGAGCCCCTGGAAGCATGAAAATCACTTTAAACATGCTAATTTTAGCTCTAACACTGATGATCCACCTACAAATGTGAACTGACGTTCAAAAATAAAACATTTGAAAACGGACCATTTTCCACATTTCTGAAGCATGACGTAATGGGGGGGTGTTATCTCTTTTGTCGAAAATCAGCCGTTTTTGCTCGAACATTAAATGCCTCCAAATGGTATTTAATTAACTTCCCGGGGTGAAGAAACCCTTTTTGAGAACTCAGAGTGAGTAAATTGGCCATTTTCATGCACTTTTAACCATTCCATAAATCTTGTGTTTTGGGCCCCTTGAAGCATGAAAATCACTTTAAACATGCTAATTTTAGCTCTAACACTGATGATCCACCTACAAATGTGAACTGACGTTCAAAAATAAAACATTTGAAAACGGACCATTTTCCACATTTCTGAAGCATGACGTAATGGGGGGGTGTTATCTCTTTTGTCGAAAATCAGCCGTTTTTGCTCGAACATTAAATGCCTCCAAATGGTATTTAATTAACTTCCCGAGCCCCTGGAAGCATGAAAATCACTTTAAACATGCTAATTTTAGCTCTAACACTGATGATCCACCTACAAATGTGAACTGACGTTCAAAAATAAAACATTTGAAAACGGACCATTTTCCACATTTCTGAAGCATGACGTAATGGGGGGGTGTTATCTCTTTTGTCGAAAATCAGCCGTTTTTGCTCGAACATTAAATGCCTCCAAATGGTATTTAATTAACTTCCCGAGCCCCTGGAAGCATGAAAATCACTTTAAACATGCTAATTTTAGCTCTAACACTGATGATCCACCTACAAATGTGAACTGACGTTCAAAAATAAAACATTTGAAAACGGACCATTTTCCACATTTCTGAAGCATGACGTAATGGGGGGGTGTTATCTCTTTTGTCGAAAATCAGCCGTTTTTGCTCGAACATTAAATGCCTCCAAATGGTATTTAATTAACTTCCCGAGCCCCTGGAAGCATGAAAATCACTTTAAACATGCTAATTTTAGCTCTAACACTGATGATCCACCTACAAATGTGAACTGACGTTCAAAAATAAAACATTTGAAAACGGACCATTTTCCACATTTCTGAAGCATGACGTAATGGGGGGGTGTTATCTCTTTTGTCGAAAATCAGCCGTTTTTGCTCGAACATTAAATGCCTCCAAATGGTATTTAATTAACTTCCCGGGGTGAAGAAACCCTTTTTGAGAACTCAGAGTGAGTAAATTGGCCATTTTCATGCACTTTTAACCATTCCATAAATCTTGTGTTTTGGGCCCCTGGAAGCATGAAAATCACTTTAAACATGCTAATTTTAGCTCTAACACTGATGATCCACCTACAAATGTGAACTGACGTTCAAAAATAAAACATTTGAAAACGGACCATTTTCCACATTTCTGAAGCATGACGTAATGGGGGGGTGTTATCTCTTTTGTCGAAAATCAGCCGTTTTTGCTCGAACATTAAATGCCTCCAAATGGTATTTAATTAACTTCCCGGGGTGAAGAAACCCTTTTTGAGAACTCAGAGTGAGTAAATTGGCCATTTTCATGCACTTTTAACCATTCCATAAATCTTGTGTTTTGGGCCCCTGGAAGCATGAAAATCACTTTAAACATGCTAATTTTAGCTCTAACACTGATGATCCACCTACAAATGTGAACTGACGTTCAAAAATAAAACATTTGAAAACTGACCATTTTCCACATTTCTGAAGCATGACGTAATGGGGGGGTGTTATCTCTTTTGTCGAAAATCAGCCGTTTTTGCTCGAACATTAAATGCCTCCAAATGGTATTTAATTAACTTCCTGAGCCCCTGGAAGCATGAAAATCACTTTAAACATGCTAATTTTAGCTCTAACACTGATGATCCACCTACAAATGTGAACTGACGTTCAAAAATAAAACATTTGAAAACGGACCATTTTCCACATTTCTGAAGCATGACGTAATGGGGGGGTGTTATCTCTTTTGTCGAAAATCAGCCGTTTTTGCTCGAACATTAAATGCCTCCAAATGGTATTTAATTAACTTCCCGGGGTGAAGAAACCCTTTTTGAGAACTCAGAGTGAGTAAATTGGCCATTTTCATGCACTTTTAACCATTCCATAAATCTTGTGTTTTGGGCCCCTTGAAGCATGAAAATCACTTTAAACATGCTAATTTTAGCTCTAACACTGATGATCCACCTACAAATGTGAACTGACGTTCAAAAATAAAACATTTGAAAACGGACCATTTTCCACATTTCTGAAGCATGACGTAATGGGGGGGTGTTATCTCTTTTGTCGAAAATCAGCCGTTTTTGCTCGAACATTAAATGCCTCCAAATGGTATTTAATTACCTTCCCGAGCCCCTGGAAGCATGAAAATCACTTTAAACATGCTAATTTTAGCTCTAACACTGATGATCCACCTACAAATGTGAACTGACGTTCAAAAATAAAACATTTGAAAACGGACCATTTTCCACATTTCTGAAGCATGACGTAATGGGGGGGTGTTATCTCTTTTGTCGAAAATCAGCCGTTTTTGCTCGAACATTAAATGCCTCCAAATGGTATTTAATTAACTTCCCGAGCCCCTGGAAGCATGAAAATCACTTTAAACATGCTAATTTTAGCTCTAACACTGATGATCCACCTACAAATGTGAACTGACGTTCAAAAATAAAACATTTGAAAACGGACCATTTTCCACATTTCTGAAGCATGACGTAATGGGGGGGGTGTTATCTCTTTTGTCGAAAATCAGCCGTTTTTGCTCGAACATTAAATGCCTCCAAATGGTATTTAATTAACTTCCCGGGGTGAAGAAACCCTTTTTGAGAACTCAGAGTGAGTAAATTGGCCATTTTCATGCACTTTTAACCATTCCATAAATCTTGTGTTTTGGGCCCCTGGAAGCATGAAAATCACTTTAAACATGCTAATTTTAGCTCTAACACTGATGATCCACCTACAAATGTGAACTGACGTTCAAAAATAAAACATTTGAAAACGGACCATTTTCCACATTTCTGAAGCATGACGTAATGGGGGGGTGTTATCTCTTTGTCGAAAATCAGCCGTTTTTGCTCGAACATTAAATGCCTCCAAATGGTATTTAATTAACTTCCCGAGCCCCTGGAAGCATGAAAATCACTTTAAACATGCTAATTTTAGCTCTAACACTGATGATCCACCTACAAATGTGAACTGACGTTCAAAAATAAAACATTTGAAAACGGACCATTTTCCACATTTCTGAAGCATGACGTAATGGGGGGGTGTTATCTCTTTTGTCGAAAATCAGCCGTTTTTGCTCGAACATTAAATGCCTCCAAATGGTATTTAATTAACTTCCCGAGCCCCTGGAAGCATGAAAATCACTTTAAACATGCTAATTTTAGCTCTAACACTGATGATCCACCTACAAATGTGAACTGACGTTCAAAAATAAAACATTTGAAAACGGACCATTTTCCACATTTCTGAAGCATGACGTAATGGGGGGGTGTTATCTCTTTTGTCGAAAATCAGCCGTTTTTGCTCGAACATTAAATGCCTCCAAATGGTATTTAATTAACTTCCCGGGGTGAAGAAACCCTTTTTGAGAACTCAGAGTGAGTAAATTGGCCATTTTCATGCACTTTTAACCATTCCATAAATCTTGTGTTTTGGGCCCCTGGAAGCATGAAAATCACTTTAAACATGCTAATTTTAGCTCTAACACTGATGATCCACCTACAAATGTGAACTGACGTTCAAAAATAAAACATTTGAAAACGGACCATTTTCCACATTTCTGAAGCATGACGTAATGGGGGGGTGTTATCTCTTTTGTCGAAAATCAGCCGTTTTTGCTCGAACATTAAATGCCTCCAAATGGTATTTAATTAACTTCCCGGGGTGAAGAAACCCTTTTTGAGAACTCAGAGTGAGTAAATTGGCCATTTTCATGCACTTTTAACCATTCCATAAATCTTGTGTTTTGGGCCCCTGGAAGCATGAAAATCACTTTAAACATGCTAATTTTAGCTCTAACACTGATGATTCACCTACAAATGTGAACTGACGTTCAAAAATAAAACATTTGAAAACGGACCATTTTCCACATTTCTGAAGCATGACGTAATGGGGGGGTGTTATCTCTTTTGTCGAAAATCAGCCGTTTTTGCTCGAACATTAAATGCCTCCAAATGGTATTTAATTAACTTCCCGAGCCCCTGGAAGCATGAAAATCACTTTAAACATGCTAATTTTAGCTCTAACACTGATGATCCACCTACAAATGTGAACTGACGTTCAAAAATAAAACATTTGAAAACGGACCATTTTCCACATTTCTGAAGCATGACGTAATGGGGGGGTGTTATCTCTTTTGTCGAAAATCAGCCGTTTTTGCTCGAACATTAAATGCCTCCAAATGGTATTTAATTAACTTCCCGGGGTGAAGAAACCCTTTTTGAGAACTCAGAGTGAGTAAATTGGCCATTTTCATGCACTTTTAACCATTCCATAAATCTTGTGTTTTGGGCCCCTGGAAGCATGAAAATCACTTTAAACATGCTAATTTTAGCTCTAACACTGATGATCCACCTACAAATGTGAACTGACGTTCAAAAATAAAACATTTGAAAACGGACCATTTTCCACATTTCTGAAGCATGACGTAATGGGGGGGTGTTATCTCTTTTGTCGAAAATCAGCCGTTTTTGCTCGAACATTAAATGCCTCCAAATGGTATTTAATTAACTTCCCGGGGTGAAGAAACCCTTTTTGAGAACTCAGAGTGAGTAAATTGGCCATTTTCATGCACTTTTAACCATTCCATAAATCTTGTGTTTTGGGCCCCTGGAAGCATGAAAATCACTTTAAACATGCTAATTTTAGCTCTAACACTGATGATCCACCTACAAATGTGAACTGACGTTCAAAAATAAAACATTTGAAAACGGACCATTTTCCACATTTCTGAAGCATGACGTAATGGGGGGGTGTTATCTCTTTTGTCGAAAATCAGCCGTTTTTGCTCGAACATTAAATGCCTCCAAATGGTATTTAATTAACTTCCCGGGGTGAAGAAACCCTTTTTGAGAACTCAGAGTGAGTAAATTGGCCATTTTCATTCACTTTTAACCATTCCATAAATCTTGTGTTTTGGGCCCCTGGAAGCATGAAAATCACTTTAAACATGCTAATTTTAGCTCTAACACTGATGATCCACCTACAAATGTGAACTGACGTTCAAAAATAAAACATTTGAAAACAGACCATTTTCCACATTTCTGAAGCATGACGTAATGGGGGGGTGTTATCTCTTTTGTCGAAAATCAGCCGTTTTTGCTCGAACATTAAATGCCTCCAAATGGTATTTAATTAACTTCCCGGGGTGAAGAAACCCTTTTTGAGAACTCAGAGTGAGTAAATTGGCCATTTTCATGCACTTTTAACCATTCCCTAAATCTTGTGTTTTGGGCCCCTGGAAGCATGAAAATCACTTTAAACATGCTAATTTTAGCTCTAACACTGATGATCCACCTACAAATGTGAACTGACGTTCAAAAATAAAACATTTGAAAACGGACCATTTTCCACATTTCTGAAGCATGACGTAATGGGGGGGTGTTATCTCTTTTGTCGAAAATCAGCCGTTTTTGCTCGAACATTAAATGCCTCCAAATGGTATTTAATTAACTTCCCGAGCCCCTGGAAGCATGAAAATCACTTTAAACATGCTAATTTTAGCTCTAACACTGATGATCCACCTACAAATGTGAACTGACGTTCAAAAATAAAACATTTGAAAACGGACCATTTTCCACATTTCTGAAGCATGACGTAATGGGGGGGTGTTATCTCTTTTGTCGAAAATCAGCCGTTTTTGCTCGAACATTAAATGCCTCCAAATGGTATTTAATTAACTTCCCGAGCCCCTGGAAGCATGAAAATCACTTTAAACATGCTAATTTTAGCTCTAACACTGATGATCCACCTACAAATGTGAACTGACGTTCAAAAATAAAACATTTGAAAACGGACCATTTTCCACATTTCTGAAGCATGACGTAATGGGGGGGTGTTATCTCTTTTGTCGAAAATCAGCCGTTTTTGCTCGAACATTAAATGCCTCCAAATGGTATTTAATTAACTTCCCGAGCCCCTGGAAGCATGAAAATCACTTTAAACATGCTAATTTTAGCTCTAACACTGATGATCCACCTACAAATGTGAACTGACGTTCAAAAATAAAACATTTGAAAACGGACCATTTTCCACATTTCTGAAGCATGACGTAATGGGGGGGTGTTATCTCTTTTGTCGAAAATCAGCCGTTTTTGCTCGAACATTAAATGCCTCCAAATGGTATTTAATTAACTTCCCGGGGTGAAGAAACCCTTTTTGAGAACTCAGAGTGAGTAAATTGGCCATTTTCATGCACTTTTAACCATTCCATAAATCTTGTGTTTTGGGCCCCTGGAAGCATGAAAATCACTTTAAACATGCTAATTTTAGCTCTAACACTGATGATCCACCTACAAATGTGAACTGACGTTCAAAAATAAAACATTTGAAAACGGACCATTTTCCACATTTCTGAAGCATGACGTAATGGGGGGGTGTTATCTCTTTTGTCGAAAATCAGCCGTTTTTGCTCGAACATTAAATGCCTCCAAATGGTATTTAATTAACTTCCCGGGGTGAAGAAACCCTTTTTGAGAACTCAGAGTGAGTAAATTGGCCATTTTCATGCACTTTTAACCATTCCATAAATCTTGTGTTTTGGGCCCCTGGAAGCATGAAAATCACTTTAAACATGCTAATTTTAGCTCTAACACTGATGATTCACCTACAAATGTGAACTGACGTTCAAAAATAAAACATTTGAAAACGGACCATTTTCCACATTTCTGAAGCATGACGTAATGGGGGGGTGTTATCTCTTTTGTCGAAAATCAGCCGTTTTTGCTCGAACATTAAATGCCTCCAAATGGTATTTAATTAACTTCCCGAGCCCCTGGAAGCATGAAAATCACTTTAAACATGCTAATTTTAGCTCTAACACTGATGATCCACCTACAAATGTGAACTGACGTTCAAAAATAAAACATTTGAAAACGGACCATTTTCCACATTTCTGAAGCATGACGTAATGGGGGGGTGTTATCTCTTTTGTCGAAAATCAGCCGTTTTTGCTCGAACATTAAATGCCTCCAAATGGTATTTAATTAACTTCCCGGGGTGAAGAAACCCTTTTTGAGAACTCAGAGTGAGTAAATTGGCCATTTTCATGCACTTTTAACCATTCCATAAATCTTGTGTTTTGGGCCCCTGGAAGCATGAAAATCACTTTAAACATGCTAATTTTAGCTCTAACACTGATGATCCACCTACAAATGTGAACTGACGTTCAAAAATAAAACATTTGAAAACGGACCATTTTCCACATTTCTGAAGCATGACGTAATGGGGGGGTGTTATCTCTTTTGTCGAAAATCAGCCGTTTTTGCTCGAACATTAAATGCCTCCAAATGGTATTTAATTAACTTCCCGGGGTGAAGAAACCCTTTTTGAGAACTCAGAGTGAGTAAATTGGCCATTTTCATGCACTTTTAACCATTCCATAAATCTTGTGTTTTGGGCCCCTGGAAGCATGAAAATCACTTTAAACATGCTAATTTTAGCTCTAACACTGATGATCCACCTACAAATGTGAACTGACGTTCAAAAATAAAACATTTGAAAACAGACCATTTTCCACATTTCTGAAGCATGACGTAATGGGGGGGTGTTATCTCTTTTGTCGAAAATCAGCCGTTTTTGCTCGAACATTAAATGCCTCCAAATGGTATTTAATTAACTTCCCGGGGTGAAGAAACCCTTTTTGAGAACTCAGAGTGAGTAAATTGGCCATTTTCATGCACTTTTAACCATTCCCTAAATCTTGTGTTTTGGGCCCCTGGAAGCATGAAAATCACTTTAAACATGCTAATTTTAGCTCTAACACTGATGATCCACCTACAAATGTGAACTGACGTTCAAAAATAAAACATTTGAAAACGGACCATTTTCCACATTTCTGAAGCATGACGTAATGGGGGGGGTGTTATCTCTTTTGTCGAAAATCAGCCGTTTTTGCTCGAACATTAAATGCCTCCAAATGGTATTTAATTAACTTCCCGAGCCCCTGGAAGCATGAAAATCACTTTAAACATGCTAATTTTAGCTCTAACACTGATGATCCACCTACAAATGTGAACTGACGTTCAAAAATAAAACATTTGAAAACGGACCATTTTCCACATTTCTGAAGCATGACGTAATGGGGGGGTGTTATCTCTTTTGTCGAAAATCAGCCGTTTTTGCTCGAACATTAAATGCCTCCAAATGGTATTTAATTAACTTCCCGAGCCCCTGGAAGCATGAAAATCACTTTAAACATGCTAATTTTAGCTCTAACACTGATGATCCACCTACAAATGTGAACTGACGTTCAAAAATAAAACATTTGAAAACGGACCATTTTCCACATTTCTGAAGCATGACGTAATGGGGGGGTGTTATCTCTTTTGTCGAAAATCAGCCGTTTTTGCTCGAACATTAAATGCCTCCAAATGGTATTTAATTAACTTCCCGAGCCCCTGGAAGCATGAAAATCACTTTAAACATGCTAATTTTAGCTCTAACACTGATGATCCACCTACAAATGTGAACTGACGTTCAAAAATAAAACATTTGAAAACGGACCATTTTCCACATTTCTGAAGCAAGACGTAATGGGGGGGTGTTATCTCTTTTGTCGAAAATCAGCCGTTTTTGCTCGAACATTAAATGCCTCCAAATGGTATTTAATTAACTTCCCGAGCCCCTGGAAGCATGAAAATCACTTTAAACATGCTAATTTTAGCTCTAACACTGATGATCCACCTACAAATGTGAACTGACGTTCAAAAATAAAACATTTGAAAACGGACCATTTTCCACATTTCTGAAGCATGACGTAATGGGGGGGTGTTATCTCTTTTGTCGAAAATCAGCCGTTTTTGCTCGAACATTAAATGCCTCCAAATGGTATTTAATTAACTTCCCGAGCCCCTGGAAGCATGAAAATCACTTTAAACATGCTAATTTTAGCTCTAACACTGATGATCCACCTACAAATGTGAACTGACGTTCAAAAATAAAACATTTGAAAACGGACCATTTTCCACATTTCTGAAGCATGACGTAATGGGGGCGTGTTATCTCTTTTGTCGAAAATCAGCCGTTTTTGCTCGAACATTAAATGCCTCCAAATGGTATTTAATTAACTTCCCGAGCCCCTGGAAGCATGAAAATCACTTTAAACATGCTAATTTTAGCTCTAACACTGATGATCCACCTACAAATGTGAACTGACGTTCAAAAATAAAACATTTGAAAACGGACCATTTTCCACATTTCTGAAGCATGACGTAATGGGGGGGTGTTATCTCTTTTGTCGAAAATCAGCCGTTTTTGCTCGAACATTAAATGCCTCCAAATGGTATTTAATTAACTTCCCGAGCCCCTGGAAGCATGAAAATCACTTTAAACATGCTAATTTTAGCTCTAACACTGATGATCCACCTACAAATGTGAACTGACGTTCAAAAATAAAACATTTGAAAACGGACCATTTTCCACATTTCTGAAGCATGACGTAATGGGGGGGTGTTATCTCTTTTGTCGAAAATCAGCCGTTTTTGCTCGAACATTAAATGCCTCCAAATGGTATTTAATTAACTTCCCGAGCCCCTGGAAGCATGAAAATCACTTTAAACATGCTAATTTTAGCTCTAACACTGATGATCCACCTACAAATGTGAACTGACGTTCAAAAATAAAACATTTGAAAACGGACCATTTTCCACATTTCTGAAGCATGACGTAATGGGGGGGTGTTATCTCTTTTGTCGAAAATCAGCCGTTTTTGCTCGAACATTAAATGCCTCCAAATGGTATTTAATTAACTTCCCGAGCCCCTGGAAGCATGACAATCACTTTAAGCATGCTAATTTTAGCTCTAACACTGATGATCCACCTACAAATGTGAACTGACGTTCAAAAATAAAACATTTGAAAACGGACCATTTTCCACATTTCTGAAGCATGACGTAATGGGGGGGTGTTATCTCTTTTGTCGAAAATCAGCCGTTTTTGCTCGAACATTAAATGCCTCCAAATGGTATTTAATTAACTTCCCGAGCCCCTGGAAGCATGAAAATCACTTTAAACATGCTAATTTTAGCTCTAACACTGATGATCCACCTACAAATGTGAACTGACGTTCAAAAATAAAACATTTGAAAACGGACCATTTTCCACATTTCTGAAGCATGACGTAATGGGGGGGTGTTATCTCTTTTGTCGAAAATCAGCCGTTTTTGCTCGAACATTAAATGCCTCCAAATGGTATTTAATTAACTTCCCGGGGTGAAGAAACCCTTTTTGAGAACTCAGAGTGAGTAAATTGGCCATTTTCATGCACTTTTAACCATTCCATAAATCTTGTGTTTTGGGCCCCTGGAAGCATGAAAATCACTTTAAACATGCTAATTTTAGCTCTAACACTGATGATCCACCTACAAATGTGAACTGACGTTCAAAAATAAAACATTTGAAAACGGACCATTTTCCACATTTCTGAAGCATGACGTAATGGGGGGGTGTTATCTCTTTTGTCGAAAATCAGCCGTTTTTGCTCGAACATTAAATGCCTCCAAATGGTATTTAATTAACTTCCCGGGGTGAAGAAACCCTTTTTGAGAACTCAGAGTGAGTAAATTGGCCATTTTCATGCACTTTTAACCATTCCATAAATCTTGTGTTTTGGGCCCCTGGAAGCATGAAAATCACTTTAAACATGCTAATTTTAGCTCTAACACTGATGATCCACCTACAAATGTGAACTGACGTTCAAAAATAAAACATTTGAAAACTGACCATTTTCCACATTTCTGAAGCATGACGTAATGGGGGGGTGTTATCTCTTTTGTCGAAAATCAGCCGTTTTTGCTCGAACATTAAATGCCTCCAAATGGTATTTAATTAACTTCCCGAGCCCCTGGAAGCATGAAAATCACTTTAAACATGCTAATTTTAGCTCTAACACTGATGATCCACCTACAAATGTGAACTGACGTTCAAAAATAAAACATTTGAAAACGGACCATTTTCCACATTTCTGAAGCATGACGTAATGGGGGGTGTTATCTCTTTTGTCGAAAATCAGCCGTTTTTGCTCGAACATTAAATGCCTCCAAATGGTATTTAATTAACTTCCCGGGGTGAAGAAACCCTTTTTGAGAACTCAGAGTGAGTAAATTGGCCATTTTCATGCACTTTTAACCATTCCATAAATCTTGTGTTTTGGGCCCCTGGAAGCATGAAAATCACTTTAAACATGCTAATTTTAGCTCTAACACTGATGATCCACCTACAAATGTGAACTGACGTTCAAAAATAAAACATTTGAAAACGGACCATTTTCCACATTTCTGAAGCATGACGTAATGGGGGGGTGTTATCTCTTTTGTCGAAAATCAGCCGTTTTTGCTCGAACATTAAATGCCTCCAAATGGTATTTAATTAACTTCCCGAGCCCCTGGAAGCATGAAAATCACTTTAAACATGCTAATTTTAGCTCTAACACTGATGATCCACCTACAAATGTGAACTGACGTTCAAAAATAAAACATTTGAAAACGGACCATTTTCCACATTTCTGAAGCATGACGTAATGGGGGGGGTGTTATCTCTTTTGTCGAAAATCAGCCGTTTTTGCTCGAACATTAAATGCCTCCAAATGGTATTTAATTAACTTCCCGAGCCCCTGGAAGCATGAAAATCACTTTAAACATGCTAATTTTAGCTCTAACACTGATGATCCACCTACAAATGTGAACTGACGTTCAAAAATAAAACATTTGAAAACGGACCATTTTCCACATTTCTGAAGCATGACGTAATGGGGGGGTGTTATCTCTTTTGTCGAAAATCAGCCGTTTTTGCTCGAACATTAAATGCCTCCAAATGGTATTTAATTAACTTCCCGGGGTGAAGAAACCCTTTTTGAGAACTCAGAGTGAGTAAATTGGCCATTTTCATGCACTTTTAACCATTCCATAAATCTTGTGTTTTGGGCCCCTGGAAGCATGAAAATCACTTTAAACATGCTAATTTTAGCTCTAACACTGATGATCCACCTACAAATGTGAACTGACGTTCAAAAATAAAACATTTGAAAACTGACCATTTTCCACATTTCTGAAGCATGACGTAATGGGGGGGTGTTATCTCTTTTGTCGAAAATCAGCCGTTTTTGCTCGAACATTAAATGCCTCCAAATGGTATTTAATTAACTTCCCGAGCCCCTGGAAGCATGAAAATCACTTTAAACATGCTAATTTTAGCTCTAACACTGATGATCCACCTACAAATGTGAACTGACGTTCAAAAATAAAACATTTGAAAACGGACCATTTTCCACATTTCTGAAGCATGACGTAATGGGGGGTGTTATCTCTTTTGTCGAAAATCAGCCGTTTTTGCTCGAACATTAAATGCCTCCAAATGGTATTTAATTAACTTCCCGGGGTGAAGAAACCCTTTTTGAGAACTCAGAGTGAGTAAATTGGCCATTTTCATGCACTTTTAACCATTCCATAAATCTTGTGTTTTGGGCCCCTGGAAGCATGAAAATCACTTTAAACATGCTAATTTTAGCTCTAACACTGATGATCCACCTACAAATGTGAACTGACGTTCAAAAATAAAACATTTGAAAACGGACCATTTTCCACATTTCTGAAGCATGACGTAATGGGGGGGTGTTATCTCTTTTGTCGAAAATCAGCCGTTTTTGCTCGAACATTAAATGCCTCCAAATGGTATTTAATTAACTTCCCGAGCCCCTGGAAGCATGAAAATCACTTTAAACATGCTAATTTTAGCTCTAACACTGATGATCCACCTACAAATGTGAACTGACGTTCAAAAATAAAACATTTGAAAACGGACCATTTTCCACATTTCTGAAGCATGACGTAATGGGGGGGGTGTTATCTCTTTTGTCGAAAATCAGCCGTTTTTGCTCGAACATTAAATGCCTCCAAATGGTATTTAATTAACTTCCCGAGCCCCTGGAAGCATGAAAATCACTTTAAACATGCTAATTTTAGCTCTAACACTGATGATCCACCTACAAATGTGAACTGACGTTCAAAAATAAAACATTTGAAAACGGACCATTTTCCACATTTCTGAAGCATGACGTAATGGGGGGGTGTTATCTCTTTTGTCGAAAATCAGCCGTTTTTGCTCGAACATTAAATGCCTCCAAATGGTATTTAATTAACTTCCCGGGGTGAAGAAACCCTTTTTGAGAACTCAGAGTGAGTAAATTGGCCATTTTCATGCACTTTTAACCATTCCATAAATCTTGTGTTTTGGGCCCCTGGAAGCATGAAAATCACTTTAAACATGCTAATTTTAGCTCTAACACTGATGATCCACCTACAAATGTGAACTGACGTTCAAAAATAAAACATTTGAAAACGGACCATTTTCCACATTTCTGAAGCATGACGTAATGGGGGGGTGTTATCTCTTTTGTCGAAAATCAGCCGTTTTTGCTCGAACATTAAATGCCTCCAAATGGTATTTAATTAACTTCCCGGGGTGAAGAAACCCTTTTTGAGAACTCAGAGTGAGTAAATTGGCCATTTTCATGCACTTTTAACCATTCCATAAATCTTGTGTTTTGGGCCCCTGGAAGCATGAAAATCACTTTAAACATGCTAATTTTAGCTCTAACACTGATGATCCACCTACAAATGTGAACTGACGTTCAAAAATAAAACATTTGAAAACGGACCATTTTCCACATTTCTGAAGCATGACGTAATGGGGGGTGTTATCTCTTTTGTCGAAAATCAGCCGTTTTTGCTCGAACATTAAATGCCTCCAAATGGTATTTAATTAACTTCCCGAGCCCCTGGAAGCATGAAAATCACTTTAAACATGCTAATTTTAGCTCTAACACTGATGATCCACCTACAAATGTGAACTGACGTTCAAAAATAAAACATTTGAAAACGGACCATTTTCCACATTTCTGAAGCATGACGTAATGGGGGGGTGTTATCTCTTTTGTCGAAAATCAGCCGTTTTTGCTCGAACATTAAATGCCTCCAAATGGTATTTAATTAACTTCCCGAGCCCCTGGAAGCATGAAAATCACTTTAAACATGCTAATTTTAGCTCTAACACTGATGATCCACCTACAAATGTGAACTGACGTTCAAAAATAAAACATTTGAAAACGGACCATTTTCCACATTTCTGAAGCATGACGTAATGGGGGGGTGTTATCTCTTTTGTCGAAAATCAGCCGTTTTTGCTCGAACATTAAATGCCTCCAAATGGTATTTAATTAACTTCCCGGGGTGAAGAAACCCTTTTTGAGAACTCAGAGTGAGTAAATTGGCCATTTTCATGCACTTTTAACCATTCCATAAATCTTGTGTTTTGGGCCCTGGAAGCATGAAAATCACTTTAAACATGCTAATTTTAGCTATAACACTGATGATCCACCTACAAATGTGAACTGACGTTCAAAAATAAAACATTTGAAAACGGACCATTTTCCACATTTCTGAAGCATGACGTAATGGGGGGGTGTTATCTCTTTTGTCGAAAATCAGCCGTTTTTGCTCGAACATTAAATGCCTCCAAATGGTATTTAATTAACTTCCCGGGGTGAAGAAACCCTTTTTGAGAACTCAGAGTGAGTAAATTGGCCATTTTCATGCACTTTTAACCATTCCATAAATCTTGTGTTTTGGGCCCCTGGAAGCATGAAAATCACTTTAAACATGCTAATTTTAGCTCTAACACTGATGATCCACCTACAAATGTGAACTGACGTTCAAAAATAAAACATTTGAAAACGGACCATTTTCCACATTTCTGAAGCATGACGTAATGGGGGGGTGTTATCTCTTTTGTCGAAAATCAGCCGTTTTTGCCCGAACATTAAATGCCTCCAAATGGTATTTAATTAACTTCCCGAGCCCCTGGAAGCATGAAAATCAATTTAAACATGCTAATTTTAGCTCTAACACTGATGATCCACCTACAAATGTGAACTGACGTTCAAAAATAAAACATTTGAAAACGGACCATTTTCCACATTTCTGAAGCATGACGTAATGGGGGGGTGTTATCTCTTTTGTCGAAAATCAGCCGTTTTTGCTCGAACATTAAATGCCTCCAAATGGTATTTAATTAACTTCCCGAGCCCCTGGAAGCATGAAAATCACTTTAAACATGCTAATTTTAGCTCTAACACTGATGATCCACCTACAAATGTGAACTGACGTTCAAAAATAAAACATTTGAAAACGGACCATTTTCCACATTTCTGAAGCATGACGTAATGGGGGGGTGTTATCTCTTTTGTCGAAAATCAGCCGTTTTTGCTCGAACATTAAATGCCTCCAAATGGTATTTAATTAACTTCCCGAGCCCCTGGAAGCATGAAAATCACTTTAAACATGCTAATTTTAGCTCTAACACTGATGATCCACCTACAAATGTGAACTGACGTTCAAAAATAAAACATTTGAAAACGGACCATTTTCCACATTTCTGAAGCATGACGTAATGGGGGGTGTTATCTCTTTTGTCGAAAATCAGCCGTTTTTGCTCGAACATTAAATGCCTCCAAATGGTATTTAATTAACTTCCCGGGGTGAAGAAACCCTTTTTGAGAACTCAGAGTGAGTAAATTGGCCATTTTCATGCACTTTTAACCATTCCATAAATCTTGTGTTTTGGGCCCCTGGAAGCATGAAAATCACTTTAAACATGCTAATTTTAGCTCTAACACTGATGATCCACCTACAAATGTGAACTGACGTTCAAAAATAAAACATTTGAAAACGGACCATTTTCCACATTTCTGAAGCATGACGTAATGGGGGGGTGTTATCTCTTTTGTCGAAAATCAGCCGTTTTTGCTCGAACATTAAATGCCTCCAAATGGTATTTAATTAACTTCCCGAGCCCCTGGAAGCATGAAAATCACTTTAAACATGCTAATTTTAGCTCTAACACTGATGATCCACCTACAAATGTGAACTGACGTTCAAAAATAAAACATTTGAAAACGGACCATTTTCCACATTTCTGAAGCATGACGTAATGGGGGGGTGTTATCTCTTTTGTCGAAAATCAGCCGTTTTTGCTCGAACATTAAATGCCTCCAAATGGTATTTAATTAACTTCCCGGGGTGAAGAAACCCTTTTTGAGAACTCAGAGTGAGTAAATTGGCCATTTTCATGCACTTTTAACCATTCCATAAATCTTGTGTTTTGGGCCCCTGGAAGCATGAAAATCACTTTAAACATGCTAATTTTAGCTCTAACACTGATGATCCACCTACAAATGTGAACTGACGTTCAAAAATAAAACATTTGAAAACGGACCATTTTCCACATTTCTGAAGCATGACGTAATGGGGGGGTGTTATCTCTTTTGTCGAAAATCAGCCGTTTTTGCTCGAACATTAAATGCCTCCAAATGGTATTTAATTAACTTCCCGAGCCCCTGGAAGCATGAAAATCACTTTAAACATGCTAATTTTAGCTCTAACACTGATGATCCACCTACAAATGTGAACTGACGTTCAAAAATAAAACATTTGAAAACGGACCATTTTCCACATTTCTGAAGCATGACGTAATGGGGGGGTGTTATCTCTTTTGTCGAAAATCAGCCGTTTTTGCTCGAACATTAAATGCCTCCAAATGGTATTTAATTAACTTCCCGAGCCCCTGGAAGCATGAAAATCACTTTAAACATGCTAATTTTAGCTCTAACACTGATGATCCACCTACAAATGTGAACTGACGTTCAAAAATAAAACATTTGAAAACGGACCATTTTCCACATTTCTGAAGCATGACGTAATGGGGGGGTGTTATCTCTTTTGTCGAAAATCAGCCGTTTTTGCTCGAACATTAAATGCCTCCAAATGGTATTTAATTAACTTCCCGAGCCCCTGGAAGCATGAAAATCACTTTAAACATGCTAATTTTAGCTCTAACACTGATGATCCACCTACAAATGTGAACTGACGTTCAAAAATAAAACATTTGAAAACGGACCATTTTCCACATTTCTGAAGCATGACGTAATGGGGGGGTGTTATCTCTTTTGTCGAAAATCAGCCGTTTTTGCTCGAACATTAAATGCCTCCAAATGGTATTTAATTAACTTCCCGAGCCCCTGGAAGCATGAAAATCACTTTAAACATGCTAATTTTAGCTCTAACACTGATGATCCACCTACAAATGTGAACTGACGTTCAAAAATAAAACATTTGAAAACGGACCATTTTCCACATTTCTGAAGCATGACGTAATGGGGGGGTGTTATCTCTTTTGTCGAAAATCAGCCGTTTTTGCTCGAACATTAAATGCCTCCAAATGGTATTTATTTCACTTCCCGAGCCCCTGGAAGCATGAAAATCACTTTAAACATGCTAATTTTAGCTCTAACACTGATGATCCACCTACAAATGTGAACTGACGTTCAAAAATAAAACATTTGAAAACGGACCATTTTCCACATTTCTGAAGCATGACGTAATGGGGGGGTGTTATCTCTTTTGTCGAAAATCAGCCGTTTTTGCTCGAACATTAAATGCCTCCAAATGGTATTTAATTAACTTCCCGGGGTGAAGAAACCCTTTTTGAGAACTCAGAGTGAGTAAATTGGCCATTTTCATGCACTTTTAACCATTCCATAAATCTTGTGTTTTGGGCCCCTGGAAGCATGAAAATCACTTTAAACATGCTAATTTTAGCTCTAACACTGATGATCCACCTACAAATGTGAACTGACGTTCAAAAATAAAACATTTGAAAACGGACCATTTTCCACATTTCTGAAGCATGACGTAATGGGGGGGTGTTATCTCTTTTGTCGAAAATCAGCCGTTTTTGCTCGAACATTAAATGCCTCCAAATGGTATTTAATTAACTTCCCGAGCCCCTGGAAGCATGAAAATCACTTTAAACATGCTAATTTTAGCTCTAACACTGATGATCCACCTACAAATGTGAACTGACGTTCAAAAATAAAACATTTGAAAACGGACCATTTTCCACATTTCTGAAGCATGACGTAATGGGGGGGTGTTATCTCTTTTGTCGAAAATCAGCCGTTTTTGCTCGAACATTAAATGCCTCCAAATGGTATTTAATTAACTTCCCGAGCCCCTGGAAGCATGAAAATCACTTTAAACATGCTAATTTTAGCTCTAACACTGATGATCCACCTACAAATGTGAACTGACGTTCAAAAATAAAACATTTGAAAACGGACCATTTTCCACATTTCTGAAGCATGACGTAATGGGGGGGTGTTATCTCTTTTGTCGAAAATCAGCCGTTTTTGCTCGAACATTAAATGCCTCCAAATGGTATTTAATTAACTTCCCGAGCCCCTGGAAGCATGAAAATCACTTTAAACATGCTAATTTTAGCTCTAACACTGATGATCCACCTACAAATGTGAACTGACGTTCAAAAATAAAACATTTGAAAACGGACCATTTTCCACATTTCTGAAGCATGACGTAATGGGGGGGTGTTATCTCTTTTGTCGAAAATCAGCCGTTTTTGCTCGAACATTAAATGCCTCCAAATGGTATTTAATTAACTTCCTGAGCCCCTGGAAGCATGAAAATCACTTTAAACATGCTAATTTTAGCTCTAACACTGATGATCCACCTACAAATGTGAACTGACGTTCAAAAATAAAACATTTGAAAACGGACCATTTTCCACATTTCTGAAGCATGACGTAATGGGGGGGTGTTATCTCTTTTGTCGAAAATCAGCCGTTTTTGCTCGAACATTAAATGCCTCCAAATGGTATTTAATTAACTTCCCGAGCCCCTGGAAGCATGAAAATCACTTTAAACATGCTAATTTTAGCTCTAACACTGATGATCCACCTACAAATGTGAACTGACGTTCAAAAATAAAACATTTGAAAACGGACCATTTTCCACATTTCTGAAGCATGACGTAATGGGGGGGTGTTATCTCTTTTGTCGAAAATCAGCCGTTTTTGCTCGAACATTAAATGCCTCCAAATGGTATTTAATTAACTTCCCGGGGTGAAGAAACCCTTTTTGAGAACTCAGAGGGAGTAAATTGGCCATTTTCATGCACTTTTAACCATTGAATAAATCTTGTGTTTTGGGCCCCTGGAAGCATGAAAATCACTTTAAACATGCTAATTTTAGCTCTAACACTGATGATCCACCTACAAATGTGAACTGACGTTCAAAAATAAAACATTTGAAAACGGACCATTTTCCACATTTCTGAAGCATGACGTAATGGGGGGGTGTTATCTCTTTTGTCGAAAATCAGCCGTTTTTGCTCGAACATTAAATGCCTCCAAATGGTATTTAATTAACTTCCCGGGGTGAAGAAACCCTTTTTGAGAACTCAGAGTGAGTAAATTGGCCATTTTCATGCACTTTTAACCATTCCATAAATCTTGTGTTTTGGGCCCCTGGAAGCATGAAAATCACTTTAAACATGCTAATTTTAGCTCTAACACTGATGATCCACCTACAAATGTGAACTGACGTTCAAAAATAAAACATTTGAAAACGGACCATTTTCCACATTTCTGAAGCATGACGTAATGGGGGGGTGTTATCTCTTTTGTCGAAAATCAGCCGTTTTTGCTCGAACATTAAATGCCTCCAAATGGTATTTAATTAACTTCCCGGGGTGAAGAAACCCTTTTTGAGAACTCAGAGTGAGTAAATTGGCCATTTTCATGCACTTTTAACCATTCCATAAATCTTGTGTTTTGGGCCCCTGGAAGCATGAAAATCACTTTAAACATGCTAATTTTAGCTCTAACACTGATGATCCACCTACAAATGTGAACTGACGTTCAAAAATAAAACATTTGAAAACGGACCATTTTCCACATTTCTGAAGCATGACGTAATGGGGGGGTGTTATCTCTTTTGTCGAAAATCAGCCGTTTTTGCTCGAACATTAAATGCCTCCAAATGGTATTTAATTAACTTCCCGGGGTGAAGAAACCCTTTTTGAGAACTCAGAGTGAGTAAATTGGCCATTTTCATGCACTTTTAACCATTCCATAAATCTTGTGTTTTGGGCCCCTGGAAGCATGAAAATCACTTTAAACATGCTAATTTTAGCTCTAACACTGATGATCCACCTACAAATGTGAACTGACGTTCAAAAATAAAACATTTGAAAACGGACCATTTTCCACATTTCTGAAGCATGACGTAATGGGGGGGTGTTATCTCTTTTGTCGAAAATCAGCCGTTTTTGCTCGAACATTAAATGCCTCCAAATGGTATTTAATTAACTTCCCGGGGTGAAGAAACCCTTTTTGAGAACTCAGAGTGAGTAAATTGGCCATTTTCATGCACTTTTAACCATTCCATAAATCTTGTGTTTTGGGCCCCTGGAAGCATGAAAATCACTTTAAACATGCTAATTTTAGCTCTAACACTGATGATCCACCTACAAATGTGAACTGACGTTCAAAAATAAAACATTTGAAAACGGACCATTTTCCACATTTCTAAAGCATGACGTAATGGGGGGGTGTTATCTCTTTTGTCGAAAATCAGCCGTTTTTGCTCGAACATTAAATGCCTCCAAATGGTATTTAATTAACTTCCCGAGCCCCTGGAAGCATGAAAATCACTTTAAACATGCTAATTTTAGCTCTAACACTGATGATCCACCTACAAATGTGAACTGACGTTCAAAAATAAAACATTTGAAAACGGACCATTTTCCACATTTCTGAAGCATGACGTAATGGGGGGGTGTTATCTCTTTTGTCGAAAATCAGCCGTTTTTGCTCGAACATTAAATGCCTCCAAATGGTATTTAATTAACTTCCTGGGGTGAAGAAACCCTTTTTGAGAACTCAGAGTGAGTAAATTGGCCATTTTCATGCACTTTTAACCATTCCATAAATCTTGTGTTTTGGGCCCCTGGAAGCATGAAAATCACTTTAAACATGCTAATTTTAGCTCTAACACTGATGATCCACCTACAAATGTGAACTGACGTTCAAAAATAAAACATTTGAAAACGGACCATTTTCCACATTTCTGAAGCATGACGTAATGGGGGGGTGTTATCTCTTTTGTCGAAAATCAGCCATTGTTGCTCGAACATTAAATGCCTCCAAATGGTATTTAATTAACTTCCCGAGCCCCTGGAAGCATGAAAATCACTTTAAACATGCTAATTTTAGCTCTAACACTGATGATCCACCTACAAATGTGAACTGACGTTCAAAAATAAAACATTTGAAAACGGACCATTTTCCACATTTCTGAAGCATGACGTAATGGGGGGGTGTTATCTCTTTTGTCGAAAATCAGTCGTTTTTGCTCGAACATTAAATGCCTCCAAATGGTATTTAATTAACTTCCCGAGCCCCTGGAAGCATGAAAATCACTTTAAACATGCTAATTTTAGCTCTAACACTGATGATCCACCTACAAATGTGAACTGACGTTCAAAAATAAAACATTTGAAAACGGACCATTTTCCACATTTCTGAAGCATGACGTAATGGGGGGGTGTTATCTCTTTTGTCGAAAATCAGCCGTTTTTGCTCGAACATTAAATGCCTCCAAATGGTATTTAATTAACTTCCCGAGCCCCTGGAAACATGAAAATCACTTTAAACATGCTAATTTTAGCTCTAACACTGATGATCCACCTACAAATGTGAACTGACGTTCAAAAATAAAACATTTGAAAACGGACCATTTTCCTCATTTCTGAAGCATGACGTAATGGGGGGGTGTTATCTCTTTTGTCGAAAATCTGCCGTTTTTGCTCGAACATTAAATGCCTCCAAATGGTATTTAATTAACTTCCCGAGCCCCTGGAAGCATGAAAATCACTTTAAACATGCTAATTTTAGCTCTAACACTGATGATCCACCTACAAATGTGAACTGACGTTCAAAAATAAAACATTTGAAAACGGACCATTTTCCACATTTCTGAAGCATGACGTAATGGGGGGGTGTTATCTCTTTTGTCGAAAATCAGCCGTTTTTGCTCGAACATTAAATGCCTCCAAATGGTATTTAATTAACTTCCCGGGGTGAAGAAACCCTTTTTGAGAACTCAGAGTGAGTAAATTGGCCATTTTCATGCACTTTTAACCATTCCATAAATCTTGTGTTTTGGGCCCCTGGAAGCATGAAAATCACTTTAAACATGCTAATTTTAGCTCTAACACTGATGATCCACCTACAAATGTGAACTGACGTTCAAAAATAAAACATTTGAAAACGGACCATTTTCCACATTTCTGAAGCATGACGTAATGGGGGGGTGTTATCTCTTTTGTCGAAAATCAGCCGTTTTTGCTCGAACATTAAATGCCTCCAAATGGTATTTAATTAACTTCCCGGGGTGAAGAAACCCTTTTTGAGAACTCAGAGTGAGTAAATTGGCCATTTTCATGCACTTTTAACCATTCCATAAATCTTGTGTTTTGGGCCCCTGGAAGCATGAAAATCACTTTAAACATGCTAATTTTAGCTCTAACACTGATGATCCACCTACAAATGTGAACTGACGTTCAAAAATAAAACATTTGAAAACGGACCATTTTCCACATTTCTGAAGCATGACGTAATGGGGGGGTGTTATCTCTTTTGTCGAAAATCAGCCGTTTTTGCTCGAACATTAAATGCCTCCAAATGGTATTTAATTAACTTCCCGGGGTGAAGAAACCCTTTTTGAGAACTCAGAGTGAGTAAATTGGCCATTTTCATGCACTTTTAACCATTCCATAAATCTTGTGTTTTGGGCCCCTGGAAGCATGAAAATCACTTTAAACATGCTAATTTTAGCTCTAACACTGATGATCCACCTACAAATGTGAACTGACATTCAAAAATAAAACATTTGAAAACGGACCATTTTCCACATTTCTGAAGCATGACGTAATGGGGGGGTGTTATCTCTTTTGTCGAAAATCAGCCGTTTTTGCTCGAACATTAAATGCCTCCAAATGGTATTTAATTAACTTCCCGGGGTGAAGAAACCCTTTTTGAGAACTCAGAGTGAGTAAATTGGCCATTTTCATGCACTTTTAACCATTCCATAAATCTTGTGTTTTGGGCCCCTGGAAGCATGAAAATCACTTTAAACATGCTAATTTTAGCTCTAACACTGATGATCCACCTACAAATGTGAACTGACGTTCAAAAATAAAACATTTGAAAACGGACCATTTTCAACATTTCTGAAGCATGACGTAATGGGGGGGTGTTATCTCTTTTGTCGAAAATCAGCCGTTTTTGCTCGAACATTAAATGCCTCCAAATGGTATTTAATTAACTTCCCGAGCCCCTGGAAGCATGAAAATCACTTTAAACATGCTAATTTTAGCTCTAACACTGATGATCCACCTACAAATGTGAACTGACGTTCAAAAATAAAACATTTGAAAACGGACCATTTTCCACATTTCTGAAGCATGACGTAATGGGGGGGTGTTATCTCTTTTGTCGAAAATCAGCCGTTTTTGCTCGAACATTAAATGCCTCCAAATGGTATTTAATTAACTTCCCGGGGTGAAGAAACCCTTTTTGAGAACTCAGAGTGAGTAAATTGGCCATTTTCATGCACTTTTAACCATTCCATAAATCTTGTGTTTTGGGCCCCTGGAAGCATGAAAATCACTTTAAACATGCTAATTTTAGCTCTAACACTGATGATCCACCTACAAATGTGAACTGACGTTCAAAAATAAAACATTTGAAAACGGACCATTTTCCACATTTCTGAAGCATGACGTAATGGGGGGGTGTTATCTCTTTTGTCGAAAATCAGCCGTTTTTGCTCGAACATTAAATGCCTCCAAATGGTATTTAATTAACTTCCCGGGGTGAAGAAACCCTTTTTGAGAACTCAGAGTGAGTAAATTGGCCATTTTCATGCACTTTTAACCATTCCATAAATCTTGTGTTTTGGGCCCCTGGAAGCATGAAAATCACTTTAAACATGCTAATTTTAGCTCTAACACTGATGATCCACCTACAAATGTGAACTGACGTTCAAAAATAAAACATTTGAAAACGGACCATTTTCCACATTTCTGAAGCATGACGTAATGGGGGGGTGTTATCTCTTTTGTCGAAAATCAGCCGTTTTTGCTCGAACATTAAATGCCTCCAAATGGTATTTAATTAACTTCCCGAGCCCCTGGAAGCATGAAAATCACTTTAAACATGCTAATTTTAGCTCTAACACTGATGATCCACCTACAAATGTGAACTGACGTTCAAAAATAAAACATTTGAAAACGGACCATTTCCCACATTTCTGAAGCATGACGTAATGGGGGGGTGTTATCTCTTTTGTCGAAAATCAGCCGTTTTTGCTCGAACATTAAATGCCTCCAAATGGTATTTAATTAACTTCCCGGGGTGAAGAAACCCTTTTTGAGAACTCAGAGTGAGTAAATTGGCCATTTTCATGCACTTTTAACCATTCCATAAATCTTGTGTTTTGGGCCCCTGGAAGCATGAAAATCACTTTAAACATGCTAATTTTAGCTCTAACACTGATGATCCACCTACAAATGTGAACTGACGTTCAAAAATAAAACATTTGAAAACGGACCATTTTCCACATTTCTGAAGCATGACGTAATGGGGGGGTGTTATCTCTTTTGTCGAAAATCAGCCGTTTTTGCTCGAACATTAAATGCCTCCAAATGGTATTTAATTAACTTCCCGAGCCCCTGGAAGCATGAAAATCACTTTAAACATGCTAATTTTAGCTCTAACACTGATGATCCACCTACAAATGTGAACTGACGTTCAAAAATAAAACATTTGAAAACGGACCATTTTCCACATTTCTGAAGCATGACGTAATGGGGGGGTGTTATCTCTTTTGTCGAAAATCAGCCGTTTTTGCTCGAACATTAAATGCCTCCAAATGGTATTTAATTAACTTCCCGAGCCCCTGGAAGCATGAAAATCACTTTAAACATGCTAATTTTAGCTCTAACACTGATGATCCACCTACAAATGTGAACTGACGTTCAAAAATAAAACATTTGAAAACGGACCATTTTCCACATTTCTGAAGCATGACGTAATGGGGGGGTGTTATCTCTTTTGTCGAAAATCAGCCGTTTTTGCTCGAACATTAAATGCCTCCAAATGGTATTTAATTAACTTCCCGAGCCCCTGGAAGCATGAAAATCACTTTAAACATGCTAATTTTAGCTCTAACACTGATGATCCACCTACAAATGTGAACTGACGTTCAAAAATAAAACATTTGAAAACGGACCATTTTCCACATTTCTGAAGCATGACGTAATGGGGGGGTGTTATCTCTTTTGTCGAAAATCAGCCGTTTTTGCTCGAACATTAAATGCCTCCAAATGGTATTTAATTAACTTCCCGGGGTGAAGAAACCCTTTTTGAGAACTCAGAGTGAGTAAATTGGCCATTTTCATGCACTTTTAACCATTCCATAAATCTTGTGTTTTGGGCCCCTGGAAGCATGAAAATCACTTTAAACATGCTAATTTTAGCTCTAACACTGATGATCCACCTACAAATGTGAACTGACGTTCAAAAATAAAACATTTGAAAACGGACCATTTTCCACATTTCTGAAGCATGACGTAATGGGGGGGTGTTATCTCTTTTGTCGAAAATCAGCCGTTTTTGCTCGAACATTAAATGCCTCCAAATGGTATTTAATTAACTTCCCGAGCCCCTGGAAGCATGAAAATCACTTTAAACATGCTAATTTTAGCTCTAACACTGATGATCCACCTACAAATGTGAACTGACGTTCAAAAATAAAACATTTGAAAACGAACCATTTTCCACATTTCTGAAGCATGACGTAATGGGGGGGTGTTATCTCTTTTGTCGAAAATCAGCCGTTTTTGCTCGAACATTAAATGCCTCCAAATGATATTTAATTAACTTCCTAGGGTGAAGAAACCCTTTTTGAGAACTCAGAGTGAGTAAATTGGCCATTTTCATGCACTTTTAACCATTCCATAAATCTTGTGTTTTGGGCCCCTGGAAGCATGAAAATCACTTTAAACATGCTAATTTTAGCTCTAACACTGATGATCCACCTACAAATGTGAACTGACGTTCAAAAATAAAACATTTGAAAACGGACCATTTTCCACATTTCTGAAGCATGACGTAATGGGGGGGTGTTATCTCTTTTGTCGAAAATCAGCCGTTTTTGCTCGAACATTAAATGCCTCCAAATGGTATTTAATTAACTTCCCGGGGTGAAGAAACCCTTTTTGAGAACTCAGAGTGAGTAAATTGGCCATTTTCATGCACTTTTAACCATTCCATAAATCTTGTGTTTTGGGCCCCTGGAAGCATGAAAATCACTTTAAACATGCTAATTTTAGCTCTAACACTGATGATCCACCTACAAATGTGAACTGACGTTCAAAAATAAAACATTTGAAAACGGACCATTTTCCACATTTCTGAAGCATGACGTAATGGGGGGGTGTTATCTCTTTTGTCGAAAATCAGCCGTTTTTGCTCGAACATTAAATGCCTCCAAATGGTATTTAATTAACTTCCCGAGCCCCTGGAAGCATGAAAATCACTTTAAACATGCTAATTTTAGCTCTAACACTGATGATCCACCTACAAATGTGAACTGACGTTCAAAAATAAAACATTTGAAAACGGACCATTTTCCACATTTCTGAAGCATGACGTAATGGGGGGGTGTTATCTCTTTTGTCGAAAATCAGCCGTTTTTGCTCGAACATTAAATGCCTCCAAATGGTATTTAATTAACTTCCCGAGCCCCTGGAAGCATGAAAATCACTTTAAACATGCTAATTTTAGCTCTAACACTGATGATCCACCTACAAATGTGAACTGACGTTCAAAAATAAAACATTTGAAAACGGACCATTTTCCACATTTCTGAAGCATGACGTAATGGGGGGGTGTTATCTCTTTTGTCGAAAATCAGCCGTTTTTGCTCGAACATTAAATGCCTCCAAATGGTATTTAATTAACTTCCCGGGGTGAAGAAACCCTTTTTGAGAACTCAGAGTGAGTAAATTGGCCATTTTCATGCACTTTTAACCATTCCATAAATCTTGTGTTTTGGGCCCCTGGAAGCATGAAAATCACTTTAAACATGCTAATTTTAGCTCTAACACTGATGATCCACCTACAAATGTGAACTGACGTTCAAAAATAAAACATTTGAAAACGGACCATTTTCCACATTTCTGAAGCATGACGTAATGGGGGGGTGTTATCTCTTTTGTCGAAAATCAGCCGTTTTTGCTCGAACATTAAATGCCTCCAAATGGTATTTAATTAACTTCCCGAGCCCCTGGAAGCATGAAAATCACTTTAAACATGCTAATTTTAGCTCTAACACTGATGATCCACCTACAAATGTGAACTGACGTTCAAAAATAAAACATTTGAAAACGGACCATTTTCCACATTTCTGAAGCATGACGTAATGGGGGGGTGTTATCTCTTTTGTCGAAAATCAGCCGTTTTTGCTCGAACATTAAATGCCTCCAAATGGTATTTAATTAACTTCCCGAGCCCCTGGAAGCATGAAAATCACTTTAAACATGCTAATTTTAGCTCTAACACTGATGATCCACCTACAAATGTGAACTGACGTTCAAAAATAAAACATTTGAAAACGGACCATTTTCCACATTTCTGAAGCATGACGTAATGGGGGGGTGTTATCTCTTTTGTCGAAAATCAGCCGTTTTTGCTCGAACATTAAATGCCTCCAAATGGTATTTAATTAACTTCCCGGGGTGAAGAAACCCTTTTTGAGAACTCAGAGTGAGTAAATTGGCCATTTTCATGCACTTTTAACCATTCCATAAATCTTGTGTTTTGGGCCCCTGGTAGCATGAAAATCACTTTAAACATGCTAATTTTAGCTCTAACACTGATGATCCACCTACAAATGTTAACTGACGTTCAAAAATAAAACATTTGAAAACGGACCATTTTCCACATTTCTGAAGCATGACGTAATGGGGGGGTGTTATCTCTTTTGTCGAAAATCAGCCGTTTTTGCTCGAACATTAAATGCCTCCAAATGGTATTTAATTAACTTCCCGAGCCCCTGGAAGCATGAAAATCACTTTAAACATGCTAATTTTAGCTCTAACACTGATGATCCACCTACAAATGTGAACTGACGTTCAAAAATAAAACATTTGAAAACGGACCATTTTCCACATTTCTGAAGCATGACGTAATGGGGGGGTGTTATCTCTTTTGTCGAAAATCAGCCGTTTTTGCTCGAACATTAAATGCCTCCAAATGGTATTTAATTAACTTCCCGGGGTGAAGAAACCCTTTTTGAGAACTCAGAGTGAGTAAATTGGCCATTTTCATGCACTTTTAACCATTCCATAAATCTTGTGTTTTGGGCCCCTGGAAGCATGAAAATCACTTTAAACATGCTAATTTTAGCTCTAACACTGATGATCCACCTACAAATGTGAACTGACGTTCAAAAATAAAACATTTGAAAACGGACCATTTTCCACATTTCTGAAGCATGACGTAATGGGGGGGTGTTATCTCTTTTGTCGAAAATCAGCCGTTTTTGCTCGAACATTAAATGCCTCCAAATGGTATTTAATTAACTTCCCGGGGTGAGGAAACCCTTTTTGAGAACTCAGAGTGAGTAAATTGGCCATTTTCATGCACTTTTAACCATTCCATAAATCTTGTGTTTTGGGCCCCTGGAAGCATGAAAATCACTTTAAACATGCTAATTTTAGCTCTAACACTGATGATCCACCTACAAATGTGAACTGACGTTCAAAAATAAAACATTTGAAAATGGACCATTTTCCACATTTCTGAAGCATGATGTAATGGGGGAGTGTTATCTCTTTTGTCGAAAATCAGCCGTTTTTGCTCGAACATTAAATGCCTCCAAATGGTATTTAATTAACTTCCCGAGCCCCTGGAAGCATGAAAATCACTTTAAACATGCTAATTTTAGCTCTAACACTGATGATCCACCTACAAATGTGAACTGACGTTCAAAAATAAAACATTTGAAAACGGACCATTTTCCACATTTCTGAAGCATGACGTAATGGGAGGGTGTTATCTCTTTTGTCGAAAATCAGCCGTTTTTGCTCGAACATTAAATGCCTCCAAATGGTATTTAATTAACTTCCCGGGGTGAAGAAACCCTTTTTGAGAACTCAGAGTGAGTAAATTGGCCATTTTCATGCACTTTTAACCATTCCATAAATCTTGTGTTTTGGGCCCCTGGAAGCATGAAAATCACTTTAAACATGCTAATTTTAGCTCTAACACTGATGATCCACCTACAAATGTGAACTGACGTTCAAAAATAAAACATTTGAAAACGGACCATTTTCCACATTTCTGAAGCATGACGTAATGGGGGGGTGTTATCTCTTTTGTCGAAAATCAGCCGTTTTTGCTCGAACATTAAATGCCTCCAAATGGTATTTAATTAACTTCCCGGGGTGAAGAAACCCTTTTTGAGAACTCAGAGTGAGTAAATTGGCCATTTTCATGCACTTTTAACCATTCCATAAATCTTGTGTTTTGGGCCCCTGGAAGCATGAAAATCACTTTAAACATGCTAATTTTAGCTCTAACACTGATGATCCACCTACAAATGTGAACTGACGTTCAAAAATAAAACATTTGAAAACGGACCATTTTCCACATTTCTGAAGCATGACGTAATGGGGGGGTGTTATCTCTTTTGTCGAAAATCAGCCGTTTTTGCTCGAACATTAAATGCCTCCAAATGGTATTTAATTAACTTCCCGGGGTGAAGAAACCCTTTTTGAGAACTCAGAGTGAGTAAATTGGCCATTTTCATGCACTTTTAACCATTCCATAAATCTTGTGTTTTGGGCCCCTGGAAGCATGAAAATCACTTTAAACATGCTAATTTTAGCTCTAACACTGATGATCCACCTACAAATGTGAACTGACGTTCAAAAATAAAACATTTGAAAATGGACCATTTTCCACATTTCTAAAGCATGACGTAATGGGGGGGTGTTATCTCTTTTGTCGAAAATCAGCCGTTTTTGCTCGAACATTAAATGCCTCCAAATGGTATTTAATTAACTTCCCGAGCCCCTGGAAGCATGAAAATCACTTTAAACATGCTAATTTTAGCTCTAACACTGATGATCCACCTACAAATGTGAACTGACGTTCAAAAATAAAACATTTGAAAACGGACCATTTTCCACATTTCTGAAGCATGACGTAATGGGGGGGTGTTATCTCTTTTGTCGAAAATCAGCCGTTTTTGCTCGAACATTAAATGCCTCCAAATGGTATTTAATTAACTTCCCGGGGTGAAGAAACCCTTTTTGAGAACTCAGAGTGAGTAAATTGGCCATTTTCATGCACTTTTAACCATTCCATAAATCTTGTGTTTTGGGCCCCTGGAAGCATGAAAATCACTTTAAACATGCTAATTTTAGCTCTAACACTGATGATCCACCTACAAATGTGAACTGACGTTCAAAAATAAAACATTTGAAAACGGACCATTTTCCACATTTCTGAAGCATGACGTAATGGGGGGGTGTTATCTCTTTTGTCGAAAATCAGCCGTTTTTGCTCGAACATTAAATGCCTCCAAATGGTATTTAATTAACTTCCCGGGGTGAAGAAACCCTTTTTGAGAACTCAAAGTGAGTAAATTGGCCATTTTCATGCACTTTTAACCATTCCATAAATCTTGTGTTTTGGGCCCCTGGAAGCATGAAAATCACTTTAAACATGCTAATTTTAGCTCTAACACTGATGATCCACCTACAAATGTGAACTGACGTTCAAAAATAAAACATTTGAAAACGGACCATTTTCCACATTTCTGAAGCATGACGTAATGGGGGGGTGTTATCTCTTTTGTCGAAAATCAGCCGTTTTTGCTCGAACATTAAATGCCTCCAAATGGTATTTAATTAACTTCCCGAGCCCCTGGAAGCATGAAAATCACTTTAAACATGCTAATTTTAGCTCTAACACTGATGATCCACCTACAAATGTGAACTGACGTTCAAAAATAAAACATTTGAAAACGGACCATTTTCCACATTTCTGAAGCATGACGTAATGGGAGGGTGTTATCTCTTTTGTCGAAAATCAGCCGTTTTTGCTCGAACATTAAATGCCTCCAAATGGTATTTAATTAACTTCCCGGGGTGAAGAAACCCTTTTTGAGAACTCAGAGTGAGTAAATTGGCCATTTTCATGCACTTTTAACCATTCCATAAATCTTGTGTTTTGGGCCCCTGGAAGCATGAAAATCACTTTAAACATGCTAATTTTAGCTCTAACACTGATGATCCACCTACAAATGTGAACTGACGTTCAAAAATAAAACATTTGAAAACTGACCATTTTCCACATTTCTGAAGCATGACGTAATGGGGGGGTGTTATCTCTTTTGTCGAAAATCAGCCGTTTTTGCTCGAACATTAAATGCCTCCAAATGGTATTTAATTAACTTCCCGGGGTGAAGAAACCCTTTTTGAGAACTCAGAGTGAGTAAATTGGCCATTTTCATGCACTTTTAACCATTCCATAAATCTTGTGTTTTGGGCCCCTGGAAGCATGAAAATCACTTTAAACATGCTAATTTTAGCTCTAACACTGATGATCCACCTACAAATGTGAACTGACGTTCAAAAATAAAACATTTGAAAACGGACCATTTCCACATTTCTGAAGCATGACGTAATGGGGGGGTGTTATCTCTTTTGTCGAAAATCAGCCGTTTTTGCTCGAACATTAAATGCCTCCAAATGGTATTTAATTAACTTCCCGGGGTGAAGAAACCCTTTTTGAGAACTCAGAGTGAGTAAATTGGCCATTTTCATGCACTTTTAACCATTCCATAAATCTTGTGTTTTGGGCCCCTGGAAGCATGAAAATCACTTTAAACATGCTAATTTTAGCTCTAACACTGATGATCCACCTACAAATGTGAACTGACGTTCAAAAATAAAACATTTGAAAACGGACCATTTTCCACATTTCTGAAGCATGACGTAATGGGGGGGTGTTATCTCTTTTGTCGAAAATCAGCCGTTTTTGCTCGAACATTAAATGCCTCCAAATGGTATTTAATTAACTTCCCGAGCCCCTGGAAGCATGAAAATCACTTTAAACATGCTAATTTTAGCTCTAACACTGATGATCCACCTACAAATGTGAACTGACGTTCAAAAATAAAACATTTGAAAACGGACCATTTTCCACATTTCTGAAGCATGACGTAATGGGGGGGTGTTATCTCTTTTGTCGAAAATCAGCCGTTTTTGCTCGAACATTAAATGCCTCCAAATGGTATTTAATTAACTTCCCGAGCCCCTGGAAGCATGAAAATCACTTTAAACATGCTAATTTTAGCTCTAACACTGATGATCCACCTACAAATGTGAACTGACGTTCAAAAATAAAACATTTGAAAACGGACCATTTTCCACATTTCTGAAGCATGACGTAATGGGGGGGTGTTATCTCTTTTGTCGAAAATCAGCCGTTTTTGCTCGAACATTAAATGCCTCCAAATGGTATTTAATTAACTTCCCGAGCCCCTGGAAGCATGAAAATCACTATAAACATGCTAATTTTAGCTCTAACACTGATGATCCACCTACAAATGTGAACTGACGTTCAAAAATAAAACATTTGAAAACGGACCATTTTCCACATTTCTGAAGCATGACGTAATGGGGGGGTGTTATCTCTTTTGTCGAAAATCAGCCGTTTTTGCTCGAACATTAAATGCCTCCAAATGGTATTTAATTAACTTCCCGGGGTGAAGAAACCCTTTTTGAGAACTCAGAGTGAGTAAATTGGCCATTTTCATGCACTTTTAACCATTCCATAAATCTTGTGTTTTGGGCCCCTGGAAGCATGAAAATCACTTTAAACATGCTAATTTTAGCTCTAACACTGATGATCCACCTACAAATGTGAACTGACGTTCAAAAATAAAACATTTGAAAACGGACCATTTTCCACATTTCTGAAGCATGACGTAATGGGGGGGTGTTATCTCTTTTGTCGAAAATCAGCCGTTTTTGCTCGAACATTAAATGCCTCCAAATGGTATTTAATTAACTTCCCGGGGTGAAGAAACCCTTTTTGAGAACTCAGAGTGAGTAAATTGGCCATTTTCATGCACTTTTAACCATTCCATAAATCTTGTGTTTTGGGCCCCTGGAAGCATGAAAATCACTTTAAACATGCTAATTTTAGCTCTAACACTGATGATCCACCTACAAATGTGAACTGACGTTCAAAAATAAAACATTTGAAAACGGACCATTTTCCACATTTCTGAAGCATGACGTAATGGGGGGGTGTTATCTCTTTTGTCGAAAATCAGCCGTTTTTGCTCGAACATTAAATGCCTCCAAATGGTATTTAATTAACTTCCCGGGGAGAAGAAACCCTTTTTGAGAACTCAGAGTGAGTAAATTGGCCATTTTCATGCACTTTTAACCATTCCATAAATCTTGTGTTTTGGGCCCCTGGAAGCATGAAAATCACTTTAAACATGCTAATTTTAGCTCTAACACTGATGATCCACCTACAAATGTGAACTGACGTTCAAAAATAAAACATTTGAAAACGGACCATTTTCCACATTTCTGAAGCATGACGTAATGGGGGGGTGTTATCTCTTTTGTCGAAAATCAGCCGTTTTTGCTCGAACATTAAATGCCTCCAAATGGTATTTAATTAACTTCCCGGGGTGAAGAAACCCTTTTTGAGAACTCAGAGTGAGTAAATTGGCCATTTTCATGCACTTTTAACCATTCCATAAATCTTGTGTTTTGGGCGCCTGGAAGCATGAAAATCACTTTAAACATGCTAATTTTAGCTCTAACACTGATGATCCACCTACAAATGTGAACTGACGTTCAAAAATAAAACATTTGAAAACGGACCATTTTCCACATTTCTGAAGCATGACGTAATGGGGGGGTGTTATCTCTTTTGTCGAAAATCAGCCGTTTTTGCTCGAACATTAAATGCCTCCAAATGGTATTTAATTAACTTCCCGGGGTGAAGAAACCCTTTTTGAGAACTCAGAGTGAGTAAATTGGCCATTTTCATGCACTTTTAACCATTCCATAAATCTTGTGTTTTGGGCCCCTGGAAGCATGAAAATCACTTTAAACATGCTAATTTTAGCTCTAACACTGATGATCCACCTACAAATGTGAACTGACGTTCAAAAATAAAACATTTGAAAACGGACCATTTTCCACATTTCTGAAGCATGACGTAATGGGGGGGTGTTATCTCTTTTGTCGAAAATCAGCCGTTTTTGCTCGAACATTAAATGCCTCCAAATGGTATTTAATTAACTTCCCGAGCCCCTGGAAGCATGAAAATCACTTTAAACATGCTAATTTTAGCTCTAACACTGATGATCCACCTACAAATGTGAACTGACGTTCAAAAATAAAACATTTGAAAACGGACCATTTTCCACATTTCTGAAGCATGACGTAATGGGGGGGTGTTATCTCTTTTGTCGAAAATCAGCCGTTTTTGCTCGAACATTAAATGCCTCCAAATGGTATTTAATTAACTTCCCGAGCCCCTGGAAGCATGAAAATCACTTTAAACATGCTAATTTTAGCTCTAACACTGATGATCCACCTACAAATGTGAACTGACGTTCAAAAATAAAACATTTGAAAACGGACCATTTTCCACATTTCTGAAGCATGACGTAATGGGGGGGTGTTATCTCTTTTGTCGAAAATCAGCCGTTTTTGCTCGAACATTAAATGCCTCCAAATGGTATTTAATTAACTTCCCGAGCCCCTGGAAGCATGAAAATCACTTTAAACATGCTAATTTTAGCTCTAACACTGATGATCCACCTACAAATGTGAACTGACGTTCAAAAATAAAACATTTGAAAACGGACCATTTTCCACATTTCTGAAGCATGACGTAATGGGGGGGTGTTATCTCTTTTGTCGAAAATCAGCCGTTTTTGCTCGAACATTAAATGCCTCCAAATGGTATTTAATTAACTTCCCGGGGTGAAGAAACCCTTTTTGAGAACTCAGAGTGAGTAAATTGGCCATTTTCATGCACTTTTAACCATTCCATAAATCTTGTGTTTTGGGCCCCTGGAAGCATGAAAATCACTTTAAACATGCTAATTTTAGCTCTAACACTGATGATCCACCTACAAATGTGAACTGACGTTCAAAAATAAAACATTTGAAAACGGACCATTTTCCACATTTCTGAAGCATGACGTAATGGGGGGGTGTTATCTCTTTTGTCGAAAATCAGCCGTTTTTGCTCGAACATTAAATGCCTCCAAATGGTATTTAATTAACTTCCCGGGGTGAAGAAACCCTTTTTGAGAACTCAGAGTGAGTAAATTGGCCATTTTCATGCACTTTTAACCATTCCATAAATCTTGTGTTTTGGGCCCCTGGAAGCATGAAAATCACTTTAAACATGCTAATTTTAGCTCTAACACTGATGATCCACCTACAAATGTGAACTGACGTTCAAAAATAAAACATTTGAAAACGGACCATTTTCCACATTTCTGAAGCATGACGTAATGGGGGGGTGTTATCTCTTTTGTCGAAAATCAGCCGTTTTTGCTCGAACATTAAATGCCTCCAAATGGTATTTAATTAACTTCCCGGGGTGAAGAAACCCTTTTTGAGAACTCAGAGTGAGTAAATTGGCCATTTTCATGCACTTTTAACCATTCCATAAATCTTGTGTTTTGGGCCCCTGGAAGCATGAAAATCACTTTAAACATGCTAATTTTAGCTCTAACACTGATGATCCACCTACAAATGTGAACTGACGTTCAAAAATAAAACATTTGAAAACGGACCATTTTCCACATTTCTGAAGCATGACGTAATGGGGGGGTGTTATCTCTTTTGTCGAAAATCAGCCGTTTTTGCTCGAACATTAAATGCCTCCAAATGGTATTTAATTAACTTCCCGGGGTGAAGAAACCCTTTTTGAGAACTCAGAGTGAGTAAATTGGCCATTTTCATGCACTTTTAACCATTCCATAAATCTTGTGTTTTGGGCCCCTGGAAGCATGAAAATCACTTTAAACATGCTAATTTTAGCTCTAACACTGATGATCCACCTACAAATGTGAACTGACGTTCAAAAATAAAACATTTGAAAACGGACCATTTTCCACATTTCTAAAGCATGACGTAATGGGGGGGTGTTATCTCTTTTGTCGAAAATCAGCCGTTTTTGCTCGAACATTAAATGCCTCCAAATGGTATTTAATTAACTTCCCGAGCCCCTGGAAGCATGAAAATCACTTTAAACATGCTAATTTTAGCTCTAACACTGATGATCCACCTACAAATGTGAACTGACGTTCAAAAATAAAACATTTGAAAACGGACCATTTTCCACATTTCTGAAGCATGACGTAATGGGGGGGTGTTATCTCTTTTGTCGAAAATCAGCCGTTTTTGCTCGAACATTAAATGCCTCCAAATGGTATTTAATTAACTTCCTGGGGTGAAGAAACCCTTTTTGAGAACTCAGAGTGAGTAAATTGGCCATTTTCATGCACTTTTAACCATTCCATAAATCTTGTGTTTTGGGCCCCTGGAAGCATGAAAATCACTTTAAACATGCTAATTTTAGCTCTAACACTGATGATCCACCTACAAATGTGAACTGACGTTCAAAAATAAAACATTTGAAAACGGACCATTTTCCACATTTCTGAAGCATGACGTAATGGGGGGGTGTTATCTCTTTTGTCGAAAATCAGCCATTGTTGCTCGAACATTAAATGCCTCCAAATGGTATTTAATTAACTTCCCGAGCCCCTGGAAGCATGAAAATCACTTTAAACATGCTAATTTTAGCTCTAACACTGATGATCCACCTACAAATGTGAACTGACGTTCAAAAATAAAACATTTGAAAACGGACCATTTTCCACATTTCTGAAGCATGACGTAATGGGGGGGTGTTATCTCTTTTGTCGAAAATCAGTCGTTTTTGCTCGAACATTAAATGCCTCCAAATGGTATTTAATTAACTTCCCGAGCCCCTGGAAGCATGAAAATCACTTTAAACATGCTAATTTTAGCTCTAACACTGATGACCCACCTACAAATGTGAACTGACGTTCAAAAATAAAACATTTGAAAACGGACCATTTTCCACATTTCTGAAGCATGACGTAATGGGGGGGTGTTATCTCTTTTGTCGAAAATCAGCCGTTTTTGCTCGAACATTAAATGCCTCCAAATGGTATTTAATTAACTTCCCGAGCCCCTGGAAACATGAAAATCACTTTAAACATGCTAATTTTAGCTCTAACACTGATGATCCACCTACAAATGTGAACTGACGTTCAAAAATAAAACATTTGAAAACGGACCATTTTCCTCATTTCTGAAGCATGACGTAATGGGGGGGTGTTATCTCTTTTGTCGAAAATCTGCCGTTTTTGCTCGAACATTAAATGCCTCCAAATGGTATTTAATTAACTTCCCGAGCCCCTGGAAGCATGAAAATCACTTTAAACATGCTAATTTTAGCTCTAACACTGATGATCCACCTACAAATGTGAACTGACGTTCAAAAATAAAACATTTGAAAACGGACCATTTTCCACATTTCTGAAGCATGACGTAATGGGGGGGTGTTATCTCTTTTGTCGAAAATCAGCCGTTTTTGCTCGAACATTAAATGCCTCCAAATGGTATTTAATTAACTTCCCGGGGTGAAGAAACCCTTTTTGAGAACTCAGAGTGAGTAAATTGGCCATTTTCATGCACTTTTAACCATTCCATAAATCTTGTGTTTTGGGCCCCTGGAAGCATGAAAATCACTTTAAACATGCTAATTTTAGCTCTAACACTGATGATCCACCTACAAATGTGAACTGACGTTCAAAAATAAAACATTTGAAAACGGACCATTTTCCACATTTCTGAAGCATGACGTAATGGGGGGGTGTTATCTCTTTTGTCGAAAATCAGCCGTTTTTGCTCGAACATTAAATGCCTCCAAATGGTATTTAATTAACTTCCCGGGGTGAAGAAACCCTTTTTGAGAACTCAGAGTGAGTAAATTGGCCATTTTCATGCACTTTTAACCATTCCATAAATCTTGTGTTTTGGGCCCCTGGAAGCATGAAAATCACTTTAAACATGCTAATTTTAGCTCTAACACTGATGATCCACCTACAAATGTGAACTGACGTTCAAAAATAAAACATTTGAAAACGGACCATTTTCCACATTTCTGAAGCATGACGTAATGGGGGGGTGTTATCTCTTTTGTCGAAAATCAGCCGTTTTTGCTCGAACATTAAATGCCTCCAAATGGTATTTAATTAACTTCCCGGGGTGAAGAAACCCTTTTTGAGAACTCAGAGTGAGTAAATTGGCCATTTTCATGCACTTTTAACCATTCCATAAATCTTGTGTTTTGGGCCCCTGGAAGCATGAAAATCACTTTAAACATGCTAATTTTAGCTCTAACACTGATGATCCACCTACAAATGTGAACTGACATTCAAAAATAAAACATTTGAAAACGGACCATTTTCCACATTTCTGAAGCATGACGTAATGGGGGGGTGTTATCTCTTTTGTCGAAAATCAGCCGTTTTTGCTCGAACATTAAATGCCTCCAAATGGTATTTAATTAACTTCCCGGGGTGAAGAAACCCTTTTTGAGAACTCAGAGTGAGTAAATTGGCCATTTTCATGCACTTTTAACCATTCCATAAATCTTGTGTTTTGGGCCCCTGGAAGCATGAAAATCACTTTAAACATGCTAATTTTAGCTCTAACACTGATGATCCACCTACAAATGTGAACTGACGTTCAAAAATAAAACATTTGAAAACGGACCATTTTCAACATTTCTGAAGCATGACGTAATGGGGGGGTGTTATCTCTTTTGTCGAAAATCAGCCGTTTTTGCTCGAACATTAAATGCCTCCAAATGGTATTTAATTAACTTCCCGAGCCCCTGGAAGCATGAAAATCACTTTAAACATGCTAATTTTAGCTCTAACACTGATGATCCACCTACAAATGTGAACTGACGTTCAAAAATAAAACATTTGAAAACGGACCATTTTCCACATTTCTGAAGCATGACGTAATGGGGGGGTGTTATCTCTTTTGTCGAAAATCAGCCGTTTTTGCTCGAACATTAAATGCCTCCAAATGGTATTTAATTAACTTCCCGGGGTGAAGAAACCCTTTTTGAGAACTCAGAGTGAGTAAATTGGCCATTTTCATGCACTTTTAACCATTCCATAAATCTTGTGTTTTGGGCCCCTGGAAGCATGAAAATCACTTTAAACATGCTAATTTTAGCTCTAACACTGATGATCCACCTACAAATGTGAACTGACGTTCAAAAATAAAACATTTGAAAACGGACCATTTTCCACATTTCTGAAGCATGACGTAATGGGGGGGTGTTATCTCTTTTGTCGAAAATCAGCCGTTTTTGCTCGAACATTAAATGCCTCCAAATGGTATTTAATTAACTTCCCGGGGTGAAGAAACCCTTTTTGAGAACTCAGAGTGAGTAAATTGGCCATTTTCATGCACTTTTAACCATTCCATAAATCTTGTGTTTTGGGCCCCTGGAAGCATGAAAATCACTTTAAACATGCTAATTTTAGCTCTAACACTGATGATCCACCTACAAATGTGAACTGACGTTCAAAAATAAAACATTTGAAAACGGACCATTTTCCACATTTCTGAAGCATGACGTAATGGGGGGGTGTTATCTCTTTTGTCGAAAATCAGCCGTTTTTGCTCGAACATTAAATGCCTCCAAATGGTATTTAATTAACTTCCCGGGGTGAAGAAACCCTTTTTGAGAACTCAGAGTGAGTAAATTGGCCATTTTCATGCACTTTTAACCATTCCATAAATCTTGTGTTTTGGGCCCCTGGAAGCATGAAAATCACTTTAAACATGCTAATTTTAGCTCTAACACTGATGATCCACCTACAAATGTGAACTGACGTTCAAAAATAAAACATTTGAAAACGGACCATTTTCCACATTTCTGAAGCATGACGTAATGGGGGGGTGTTATCTCTTTTGTCGAAAATCAGCCGTTTTTGCTCGAACATTAAATGCCTCCAAATGGTATTTAATTAACTTCCCGAGCCCCTGGAAGCATGAAAATCACTTTAAACATGCTAATTTTAGCTCTAACACTGATGATCCACCTACAAATGTGAACTGACGTTCAAAAATAAAACATTTGAAAACGGACCATTTTCCACATTTCTGAAGCATGACGTAATGGGGGGGTGTTATCTCTTTTGTCGAAAATCAGCCGTTTTTGCTCGAACATTAAATGCCTCCAAATGGTATTTAATTAACTTCCCGAGCCCCTGGAAGCATGAAAATCACTTTAAACATGCTAATTTTAGCTCTAACACTGATGATCCACCTACAAATGTGAACTGACGTTCAAAAATAAAACATTTGAAAACGGACCATTTTCCACATTTCTGAAGCATGACGTAATGGGGGGGTGTTATCTCTTTTGTCGAAAATCAGCCGTTTTTGCTCGAACATTAAATGCCTCCAAATGGTATTTAATTAACTTCCCGAGCCCCTGGAAGCATGAAAATCACTTTAAACATGCTAATTTTAGCTCTAACACTGATGATCCACCTACAAATGTGAACTGACGTTCAAAAATAAAACATTTGAAAACGGACCATTTTCCACATTTCTGAAGCATGACGTAATGGGGGGGTGTTATCTCTTTTGTCGAAAATCAGCCGTTTTTGCTCGAACATTAAATGCCTCCAAATGGTATTTAATTAACTTCCCGGGGTGAAGAAACCCTTTTTGAGAACTCAGAGTGAGTAAATTGGCCATTTTCATGCACTTTTAACCATTCCATAAATCTTGTGTTTTGGGCCCCTGGAAGCATGAAAATCACTTTAAACATGCTAATTTTAGCTCTAACACTGATGATCCACCTACAAATGTGAACTGACGTTCAAAAATAAAACATTTGAAAACGGACCATTTTCCACATTTCTGAAGCATGACGTAATGGGGGGGTGTTATCTCTTTTGTCGAAAATCAGCCGTTTTTGCTCGAACATTAAATGCCTCCAAATGGTATTTAATTAACTTCCCGAGCCCCTGGAAGCATGAAAATCACTTTAAACATGCTAATTTTAGCTCTAACACTGATGATCCACCTACAAATGTGAACTGACGTTCAAAAATAAAACATTTGAAAACGAACCATTTTCCACATTTCTGAAGCATGACGTAATGGGGGGGTGTTATCTCTTTTGTCGAAAATCAGCCATTTTTGCTCGAACATTAAATGCCTCCAAATGATATTTAATTAACTTCCCAGGGTGAAGAAACCCTTTTTGAGAACTCAGAGTGAGTAAATTGGCCATTTTCATGCACTTTTAACCATTCCATAAATCTTGTGTTTTGGGCCCCTGGAAGCATGAAAATCACTTTAAACATGCTAATTTTAGCTCTAACACTGATGATCCACCTACAAATGTGAACTGACGTTCAAAAATAAAACATTTGAAAACGGACCATTTTCCACATTTCTGAAGCATGACGTAATGGGGGGGTGTAATCTCTTTTGTCGAAAATCAGCCGTTTTTGCTCGAACATTAAATGCCTCCAAATGGTATTTAATTAACTTCCCGAGCCCCTGGAAGCATGAAAATCACTTTAAACATGCTAATTTTAGCTCTAACACTGATGATCCACCTACAAATGTGAACTGACGTTCAAAAATAAAACATTTGAAAACGGACCATTTTCCACATTTCTGAAGCATGACGTAATGGGGGGGTGTTATCTCTTTTGTCGAAAATCAGCCATTTTTGCTCGAACATTAAATGCCTCCAAATGGTATTTAATTAACTTCCCGAGCCCCTGGAAGCATGAAAATCACTTTAAACATGCTAATTTTAGCTCTAACACTGATGATCCACCTACAAATGTGAACTGACGTTCAAAAATAAAACATTTGAAAACGGACCATTTTCCACATTTCTGAAGCATGACGTAATGGGGGGGTGTTATCTCTTTTGTCGAAAATCAGCCGTTTTTGCTCGAACATTAAATGCCTCCAAATGGTATTTAATTAACTTCCCGGGGTGAAGAAACCCTTTTTGAGAACTCAGAGTGAGTAAATTGGCCATTTTCATGCACTTTTAACCATTCCATAAATCTTGTGTTTTGGGCCCCTGGAAGCATGAAAATCACTTTAAACATGCTAATTTTAGCTCTAACACTGATGATCCACCTACAAATGTGAACTGACGTTCAAAAATAAAACATTTGAAAACGGACCATTTTCCACATTTCTGAAGCATGACGTAATGGGGGGGTGTTATCTCTTTTGTCGAAAATCAGCCGTTTTTGCTCGAACATTAAATGCCTCCAAATGGTATTTAATTAACTTCCCGAGCCCCTGGAAGCATGAAAATCACTTTAAACATGCTAATTTTAGCTCTAACACTGATGATCCACCTACAAATGTGAACTGACGTTCAAAAATAAAACATTTGAAAACGGACCATTTTCCACATTTCTGAAGCATGACGTAATGGGGGGGTGTTATCTCTTTTGTCGAAAATCAGCCGTTTTTGCTCGAACATTAAATGCCTCCAAATGGTATTTAATTAACTTCCCGAGCCCCTGGAAGCATGAAAATCACTTTAAACATGCTAATTTTAGCTCTAACACTGATGATCCACCTACAAATGTGAACTGACGTTCAAAAATAAAACATTTGAAAACGGACCATTTTCCACATTTCTGAAGCATGACGTAATGGGGGGGTGTTATCTCTTTTGTCGAAAATCAGCCGTTTTTGCTCGAACATTAAATGCCTCCAAATGGTATTTAATTAACTTCCCGGGGTGAAGAAACCCTTTTTGAGAACTCAGAGTGAGTAAATTGGCCATTTTCATGCACTTTTAACCATTCCATAAATCTTGTGTTTTGGGCCCCTGGTAGCATGAAAATCACTTTAAACATGCTAATTTTAGCTCTAACACTGATGATCCACCTACAAATGTGAACTGACGTTCAAAAATAAAACATTTGAAAACGGACCATTTTCCACATTTCTGAAGCATGACGTAATGGGGGGGTGTTATCTCTTTTGTCGAAAATCAGCCGTTTTTGCTCGAACATTAAATGCCTCCAAATGGTATTTAATTAACTTCCCGAGCCCCTGGAAGCATGAAAATCACTTTAAACATGCTAATTTTAGCTCTAACACTGATGATCCACCTACAAATGTGAACTGACGTTCAAAAATAAAACATTTGAAAACGGACCATTTTCCACATTTCTGAAGCATGACGTAATGGGGGGGTGTTATCTCTTTTGTCGAAAATCAGCCGTTTTTGCTCGAACATTAAATGCCTCCAAATGGTATTTAATTAACTTCCCGGGGTGAAGAAACCCTTTTTGAGAACTCAGAGTGAGTAAATTGGCCATTTTCATGCACTTTTAACCATTCCATAAATCTTGTGTTTTGGGCCCCTGGAAGCATGAAAATCACTTTAAACATGCTAATTTTAGCTCTAACACTGATGATCCACCTACAAATGTGAACTGACGTTCAAAAATAAAACATTTGAAAACGGACCATTTTCCACATTTCTGAAGCATGACGTAATGGGGGGGTGTTATCTCTTTTGTCGAAAATCAGCCGTTTTTGCTCGAACATTAAATGCCTCCAAATGGTATTTAATTAACTTCCCGGGGTGAAGAAACCCTTTTTGAGAACTCAGAGTGAGTAAATTGGCCATTTTCATGCACTTTTAACCATTCCATAAATCTTGTGTTTTGGGCCCCTGGAAGCATGAAAATCACTTTAAACATGCTAATTTTAGCTCTAACACTGATGATCCACCTACAAATGTGAACTGACGTTCAAAAATAAAACATTTGAAAATGGACCATTTTCCACATTTCTGAAGCATGACGTAATGGGGGGGTGTTATCTCTTTTGTCGAAAATCAGCCGTTTTTGCTCGAACATTAAATGCCTCCAAATGGTATTTAATTAACTTCCCGAGCCCCTGGAAGCATGAAAATCACTTTAAACATGCTAATTTTAGCTCTAACACTGATGATCCACCTACAAATGTGAACTGACGTTCAAAAATAAAACATTTGAAAACGGACCATTTTCCACATTTCTGAAGCATGACGTAATGGGAGGGTGTTATCTCTTTTGTCGAAAATCAGCCGTTTTTGCTCGAACATTAAATGCCTCCAAATGGTATTTAATTAACTTCCCGGGGTGAAGAAACCCTTTTTGAGAACTCAGAGTGAGTAAATTGGCCATTTTCATGCACTTTTAACCATTCCATAAATCTTGTGTTTTGGGCCCCTGGAAGCATGAAAATCACTTTAAACATGCTAATTTTAGCTCTAACACTGATGATCCACCTACAAATGTGAACTGACGTTCAAAAATAAAACATTTGAAAACGGACCATTTTCCACATTTCTGAAGCATGACGTAATGGGGGGGTGTTATCTCTTTTGTCGAAAATCAGCCGTTTTTGCTCGAACATTAAATGCCTCCAAATGGTATTTAATTAACTTCCCGGGGTGAAGAAACCCTTTTTGAGAACTCAGAGTGAGTAAATTGGCCATTTTCATGCACTTTTAACCATTCCATAAATCTTGTGTTTTGGGCCCCTGGAAGCATGAAAATCACTTTAAACATGCTAATTTTAGCTCTAACACTGATGATCCACCTACAAATGTGAACTGACGTTCAAAAATAAAACATTTGAAAACGGACCATTTTCCACATTTCTGAAGCATGACGTAATGGGGGGGTGTTATCTCTTTTGTCGAAAATCAGCCGTTTTTGCTTGAACATTAAATGCCTCCAAATGGTATTTAATTAACTTCCCGGGGTGAAGAAACCCTTTTTGAGAACTCAGAGTGAGTAAATTGGCCATTTTCATGCACTTTTAACCATTCCATAAATCTTGTGTTTTGGGCCCCTGGAAGCATGAAAATCACTTTAAACATGCTAATTTTAGCTCTAACACTGATGATCCACCTACAAATGTGAACTGACGTTCAAAAATAAAACATTTGAAAACGGACCATTTTCCACATTTCTGAAGCATGACGTAATGGGGGGGTGTTATCTCTTTTGTCGAAAATCAGCCGTTTTTGCTCGAACATTAAATGCCTCCAAATGGTATTTAATTAACTTCCCGAGCCCCTGGAAGCATGAAAATCACTTTAAACATGCTAATTTTAGCTCTACCACTGATGATCCACCTACAAATGTGAACTGACGTTCAAAAATAAAACATTTGAAAACGGACCATTTTCCACATTTCTGAAGCATGACGTAATGGGGGGGTGTTATCTCTTTTGTCGAAAATCAGCCGTTTTTGCTCGAACATTAAATGCCTCCAAATGGTATTTAATTAACTTCCCGGGGTGAAGAAACCCTTTTTGAGAACTCAGAGTGAGTAAATTGGCCATTTTCATGCACTTTTAACCATTCCATAAATCTTGTGTTTTGGGCCCCTGGAAGCATGAAAATCACTTTAAACATGCTAATTTTAGCTCTAACACTGATGATCCACCTACAAATGTGAACTGACGTTCAAAAATAAAACATTTGAAAACGGACCATTTTCCACATTTCTGAAGCATGACGTAATGGGGGGGTGTTATCTCTTTTGTCGAAAATCAGCCGTTTTTGCTCGAACATTAAATGCCTCCAAATGGTATTTAATTAACTTCCCGGGGTGAAGAAACCCTTTTTGAGAACTCAAAGTGAGTAAATTGGCCATTTTCATGCACTTTTAACCATTCCATAAATCTTGTGTTTTGGGCCCCTGGAAGCATGAAAATCACTTTAAACATGCTAATTTTAGCTCTAACACTGATGATCCACCTACAAATGTGAACTGACGTTCAAAAATAAAACATTTGAAAACGGACCATTTTCCACATTTCTGAAGCATGACGTAATGGGGGGGTGTTATCTCTTTTGTCGAAAATCAGCCGTTTTTGCTCGAACATTAAATGCCTCCAAATGGTATTTAATTAACTTCCCGAGCCCCTGGAAGCATGAAAATCACTTTAAACATGCTAATTTTAGCTCTAACACTGATGATCCACCTACAAATGTGAACTGACGTTCAAAAATAAAACATTTGAAAACGGACCATTTTCCACATTTCTGAAGCATGACGTAATGGGAGGGTGTTATCTCTTTTGTCGAAAATCAGCCGTTTTTGCTCGAACATTAAATGCCTCCAAATGGTATTTAATTAACTTCCCGGGGTGAAGAAACCCTTTTTGAGAACACAGAGTGAGTAAATTGGCCATTTTCATGCACTTTTAACCATTCCATAAATCTTGTGTTTTGGGCCCCTGGAAGCATGAAAATCACTTTAAACATGCTAATTTTAGCTCTAACACTGATGATCCACCTACAAATGTGAACTGACGTTCAAAAATAAAACATTTGAAAACTGACCATTTTCCACATTTCTGAAGCATGACGTAATGGGGGGGTGTTATCTCTTTTGTCGAAAATCAGCCGTTTTTGCTCGAACATTAAATGCCTCCAAATGGTATTTAATTAACTTCCCGGGGTGAAGAAACCCTTTTTGAGAACTCAGAGTGAGTAAATTGGCCATTTTCATGCACTTTTAACCATTCCATAAATCTTGTGTTTTGGGCCCCTGGAAGCATGAAAATCACTTTAAACATGCTAATTTTAGCTCTAACACTGATGATCCACCTACAAATGTGAACTGACGTTCAAAAATAAAACATTTGAAAACGGACCATTTTCCACATTTCTGAAGCATGACGTAATGGGGGGGTGTTATCTCTTTTGTCGAAAATCAGCCGTTTTTGCTCGAACATTAAATGCCTCCAAATGGTATTTAATTAACTTCCCGGGGTGAAGAAACCCTTTTTGAGAACTCAGAGTGAGTAAATTGGCCATTTTCATGCACTTTTAACCATTCCATAAATCTTGTGTTTTGGGCCCCTGGAAGCATGAAAATCACTTTAAACATGCTAATTTTAGCTCTAACACTGATGATCCACCTACAAATGTGAACTGACGTTCAAAAATAAAACATTTGAAAACGGACCATTTTCCACATTTCTGAAGCATGACGTAATGGGGGGGTGTTATCTCTTTTGTCGAAAATCAGCCGTTTTTGCTCGAACATTAAATGCCTCCAAATGGTATTTAATTAACTTCCCGAGCCCCTGGAAGCATGAAAATCACTTTAAACATGCTAATTTTAGCTCTAACACTGATGATCCACCTACAAATGTGAACTGACGTTCAAAAATAAAACATTTGAAAACGGACCATTTTCCACATTTCTGAAGCATGACGTAATGGGGGGGTGTTATCTCTTTTGTCGAAAATCAGCCGTTTTTGCTCGAACATTAAATGCCTCCAAATGGTATTTAATTAACTTCCCGAGCCCCTGGAAGCATGAAAATCACTTTAAACATGCTAATTTTAGCTCTAACACTGATGATCCACCTACAAATGTGAACTGACGTTCAAAAATAAAACATTTGAAAACGGACCATTTTCCACATTTCTGAAGCATGACGTAATGGGGGGGTGTTATCTCTTTTGTCGAAAATCAGCCGTTTTTGCTCGAACATTAAATGCCTCCAAATGGTATTTAATTAACTTCCCGAGCCCCTGGAAGCATGAAAATCACTATAAACATGCTAATTTTAGCTCTAACACTGATGATCCACCTACAAATGTGAACTGACATTCAAAAATAAAACATTTGAAAACGGACCATTTTCCACATTTCTGAAGCATGACGTAATGGGGGGGTGTTATCTCTTTTGTCGAAAATCAGCCGTTTTTGCTCGAACATTAAATGCCTCCAAATGGTATTTAATTAACTTCCCGGGGTGAAGAAACCCTTTTTGAGAACTCAGAGTGAGTAAATTGGCCATTTTCATGCACTTTTAACCATTCCATAAATCTTGTGTTTTGGGCCCCTGGAAGCATGAAAATCACTTTAAACATGCTAATTTTAGCTCTAACACTGATGATCCACCTACAAATGTGAACTGACGTTCAAAAATAAAACATTTGAAAACGGACCATTTTCCACATTTCTGAAGCATGACGTAATGGGGGGGTGTTATCTCTTTTGTCGAAAATCAGCCGTTTTTGCTCGAACATTAAATGCCTCCAAATGGTATTTAATTAACTTCCCGGGGTGAAGAAACCCTTTTTGAGAACTCAGAGTGAGTAAATTGGCCATTTTCATGCACTTTTAACCATTCCATAAATCTTGTGTTTTGGGCCCCTGGAAGCATGAAAATCACTTTAAACATGCTAATTTTAGCTCTAACACTGATGATCCACCTACAAATGTGAACTGACGTTCAAAAATAAAACATTTGAAAACGGACCATTTTCCACATTTCTGAAGCATGACGTAATGGGGGGGGTGTTATCTCTTTTGTCGAAAATCAGCCGTTTTTGCTCGAACATTAAATGCCTCCAAATGGTATTTAATTAACTTCCCGGGGAGAAGAAACCCTTTTTGAGAACTCAGAGTGAGTAAATTGGCCATTTTCATGCACTTTTAACCATTCCATAAATCTTGTGTTTTGGGCCCCTGGAAGCATGAAAATCACTTTAAACATGCTAATTTTAGCTCTAACACTGATGATCCACCTACAAATGTGAACTGACGTTCAAAAATAAAACATTTGAAAACGGACCATTTTCCACATTTCTGAAGCATGACGTAATGGGGGGGTGTTATCTCTTTTGTCGAAAATCAGCCGTTTTTGCTCGAACATTAAATGCCTCCAAATGGTATTTAATTAACTTCCCGGGGTGAAGAAACCCTTTTTGAGAACTCAGAGTGAGTAAATTGGCCATTTTCATGCACTTTTAACCATTCCATAAATCTTGTGTTTTGGGCGCCTGGAAGCATGAAAATCACTTTAAACATGCTAATTTTAGCTCTAACACTGATGATCCACCTACAAATGTGAACTGACGTTCAAAAATAAAACATTTGAAAACGGACCATTTTCCACATTTCTGAAGCATGACGTAATGGGGGGGTGTTATCTCTTTTGTCGAAAATCAGCCGTTTTTGCTCGAACATTAAATGCCTCCAAATGGTATTTAATTAACTTCCCGGGGTGAAGAAACCCTTTTTGAGAACTCAGAGTGAGTAAATTGGCCATTTTCATGCACTTTTAACCATTCCATAAATCTTGTGTTTTGGGCCCCTGGAAGCATGAAAATCACTTTAAACATGCTAATTTTAGCTCTAACACTGATGATCCACCTACAAATGTGAACTGACGTTCAAAAATAAAACATTTGAAAACGGACCATTTTCCACATTTCTGAAGCATGACGTAATGGGGGGGTGTTATCTCTCTTGTCGAAAATCAGCCGTTTTTGCTCGAACATTAAATGCCTCCAAATGGTATTTAATTAACTTCCCGAGCCCCTGGAAGCATGAAAATCACTTTAAACATGCTAATTTTAGCTCTAACACTGATGATCCACCTACAAATGTGAACTGACGTTCAGAAATAAAACATTTGAAAACGGACCATTTTCCACATTTCTGAAGCATGACGTAATGGGGGGGTGTTATCTCTTTTGTCGAAAATCAGCCGTTTTTGCTCGAACATTAAATGCCTCCAAATGGTATTTAATTAACTTCCCGAGCCCCTGGAAGCATGAAAATCACTTTAAACATGCTAATTTTAGCTCTAACACTGATGATCCACCTACAAATGTGAACTGACGTTCAAAAATAAAACATTTGAAAACGGACCATTTTCCACATTTCTGAAGCATGACGTAATGGGGGGGTGTTATCTCTTTTGTCGAAAATCAGCCGTTTTTGCTCGAACATTAAATGCCTCCAAATGGTATTTAATTAACTTCCCGAGCCCCTGGAAGCATGAAAATCACTTTAAACATGCTAATTTTAGCTCTAACACTGATGATCCACCTACAAATGTGAACTGACGTTCAAAAATAAAACATTTGAAAACGGACCATTTTCCACATTTCTGAAGCATGACGTAATGGGGGGGTGTTATCTCTTTTGTCGAAAATCAGCCGTTTTTGCTCGAACATTAAATGCCTCCAAATGGTATTTAATTAACTTCCCGGGGTGAAGAAACCCTTTTTGAGAACTCAGAGTGAGTAAATTGGCCATTTTCATGCACTTTTAACCATTCCATAAATCTTGTGTTTTGGGCCCCTGGAAGCATGAAAATCACTTTAAACATGCTAATTTTAGCTCTAACACTGATGATCCACCTACAAATGTGAACTGACGTTCAAAAATAAAACATTTGAAAACGGACCATTTTCCACATTTCTGAAGCATGACATAATGGGGGGGTGTTATCTCTTTTGTCGAAAATCAGCCGTTTTTGCTCGAACATTAAATGCCTCCAAATGGTATTTAATTAACTTCCCGGGGTGAAGAAACCCTTTTTGAGAACTCAGAGTGAGTAAATTGGCCATTTTCATGCACTTTTAACCATTCCATAAATCTTGTGTTTTGGGCCCCTGGAAGCATGAAAATCACTTTAAACATGCTAATTTTAGCTCTAACACTGATGATCCACCTACAAATGTGAACTGACGTTCAAAAATAAAACATTTGAAAACGGACCATTTTCCACATTTCTGAAGCATGACGTAATGGGGGGGTGTTATCTCTTTTGTCGAAAATCAGCCGTTTTTGCTCGAACATTAAACGCCTCCAAATGGTATTTAATTAACTTCCCGGGGTGAAGAAACCCTTTTTGAGAACTCAGAGTGAGTAAATTGGCCATTTTCATGCACTTTTAACCATTCCATAAATCTTGTGTTTTGGGCCCCTGGAAGCATGAAAATCACTTTAAACATGCTAATTTTAGCTCTAACACTGATGATCCACCTACAAATGTGAACTGACGTTCAAAAATAAAACATTTGAAAACGGACCATTTTCCACATTTCTGAAGCATGACGTAATGGGGGGGTGTTATCTCTTTTGTCGAAAATCAGCCGTTTTTGCTCGAACATTAAATGCCTCCAAATGGTATTTAATTAACTTCCCGAGCCCCTGGAAGCATGAAAATCACTTTAAACATGCTAATTTTAGCTCTAACACTGATGATCCACCTACAAATGTGAACTGACGTTCAAAAATAAAACATTTGAAAACGGACCATTTTCCACATTTCTGAAGCATGACGTAATGGGGGGGTGTTATCTCTTTTGTCGAAAATCAGCCGTTTTTGCTCGAACATTAAATGCCTCCAAATGGTATTTATTTCACTTCCCGAGCCCCTGGAAGCATGACAATCACTTTAAGCATGCTAATTTTAGCTCTAACACTGATGATCCACCTACAAATGTGAACTGACGTTCAAAAATAAAACATTTGAAAACGGACCATTTTCCACATTTCTGAAGCATGACGTAATGGGGGGGTGTTATCTCTTTTGTCGAAAATCAGCCGTTTTTGCTCGAACATTAAATGCCTCCAAATGGTATTTAATTAACTTCCCGAGCCCCTGGAAGCATGAAAATCACTTTAAACATGCTAATTTTAGCTCTAACACTGATGATCCACCTACAAATGTGAACTGACGTTCAAAAATAAAACATTTTAAAACGGACCATTTTCCACATTTCTGAAGCATGACGTAATGGGGGGGTGTTATCTCTTTTGTCGAAAATCAGCCGTTTTTGCTCGAACATTAAATGCCTCCAAATGGTATTTAATTAACTTCCCGGGGTGAAGAAACCCTTTTTGAGAACTCAGAGTGAGTAAATTGGCCATTTTCATGCACTTTTAACCATTCCATAAATCTTGTGTTTTGGGCCCCTGGAAGCATGAAAATCACTTTAAACATGCTAATTTTAGCTCTAACACTGATGATCCACCTACAAATGTGAACTGACGTTCAAAAATAAAACATTTGAAAACGGACCATTTTCCACATTTCTGAAGCATGACGTAATGGGGGGGTGTTATCTCTTTTGTCGAAAATCAGCCGTTTTTGCTCGAACATTAAATGCCTCCAAATGGTATTTAATTAACTTCCCGAGCCCCTGGAAGCATGAAAATCACTTTAAACATGCTAATTTTAGCTCTAACACTGATGATCCACCTACAAATGTGAACTGACGTTCAAAAATAAAACATTTGAAAACGGACCATTTTCCACATTTCTGAAGCATGACGTAATGGGGGGGGTGTTATCTCTTTTGTCGAAAATCAGCCGTTTTTGCTCGAACATTAAATGCCTCCAAATGGTATTTAATTAACTTCCCGGGGTGAAGAAACCCTTTTTGAGAACTCAGAGTGAGTAAATTGGCCATTTTCATGCACTTTTAACCATTCCATAAATCTTGTGTTTTGGGCCCCTGGAAGCATGAAAATCACTTTAAACATGCTAATTTTAGCTCTAACACTGATGATCCACCTACAAATGTGAACTGACGTTCAAAAATAAAACATTTGAAAACGGACCATTTTCCACATTTCTGAAGCATGACGTAATGGGGGGGTGTTATCTCTTTTGTCGAAAATCAGCCGTTTTTGCTCGAACATTAAATGCCTCCAAATGGTATTTAATTAACTTCCCGAGCCCCTGGAAGCATGAAAATCACTTTAAACATGCTAATTTTAGCTCTAACACTGATGATCCACCTACAAATGTGAACTGACGTTCAAAAATAAAACATTTGAAAACGGACCATTTTCCACATTTCTGAAGCATGACGTAATGGGGGGGTGTTATCTCTTTTGTCGAAAATCAGCCGTTTTTGCTCGAACATTAAATGCCTCCAAATGGTATTTAATTAACTTCCCGGGGTGAAGAAACCCTTTTTGAGAACTCAGAGTGAGTAAATTGGCCATTTTCATGCACTTTTAACCATTCCATAAATCTTGTGTTTTGGGCCCCTGGAAGCATGAAAATCACTTTAAACATGCTAATTTTAGCTCTAACACTGATGATCCACCTACAAATGTGAACTGACGTTCAAAAATAAAACATTTGAAAACGGACCATTTTCCACATTTCTGAAGCATGACGTAATGGGGGGGTGTTATCTCTTTTGTCGAAAATCAGCCGTTTTTGCTCGAACATTAAATGCCTCCAAATGGTATTTAATTAACTTCCCGAGCCCCTGGAAGCATGAAAATCACTTTAAACATGCTAATTTTAGCTCTAACACTGATGATCCACCTACAAATGTGAACTGACGTTCAAAAATAAAACATTTGAAAACGGACCATTTTCCACATTTCTGAAGCATGACGTAATGGGGGGGGTGTTATCTCTTTTGTCGAAAATCAGCCGTTTTTGCTCGAACATTAAATGCCTCCAAATGGTATTTAATTAACTTCCCGGGGTGAAGAAACCCTTTTTGAGAACTCAGAGTGAGTAAATTGGCCATTTTCATGCACTTTTAACCATTCCATAAATCTTGTGTTTTGGGCCCCTGGAAGCATGAAAATCACTTTAAACATGCTAATTTTAGCTCTAACACTGATGATCCACCTACAAATGTGAACTGACGTTCAAAAATAAAACATTTGAAAACGGACCATTTTCCACATTTCTGAAGCATGACGTAATGGGGGGGTGTTATCTCTTTTGTCGAAAATCAGCCGTTTTTGCTCGAACATTAAATGCCTCCAAATGGTATTTAATTAACTTCCCGAGCCCCTGGAAGCATGAAAATCACTTTAAACATGCTAATTTTAGCTCTAACACTGATGATCCACCTACAAATGTGAACTGACGTTCAAAAATAAAACATTTGAAAACGGACCATTTTCCACATTTCTGAAGCATGACGTAATGGGGGGGTGTTATCTCTTTTGTCGAAAATCAGCCGTTTTTGCTCGAACATTAAATGCCTCCAAATGGTATTTAATTAACTTCCCGAGCCCCTGGAAGCATGAAAATCACTTTAAACATGCTAATTTTAGCTCTAACACTGATGATCCACCTACAAATGTGAACTGACGTTCAAAAATAAAACATTTGAAAACGGACCATTTTCCACATTTCTGAAGCATGACGTAATGGGGGGGTGTTATCTCTTTTGTCGAAAATCAGCCGTTTTTGCTCGAACATTAAATGCCTCCAAATGGTATTTAATTAACTTCCCGGGGTGAAGAAACCCTTTTTGAGAACTCAGAGTGAGTAAATTGGCCATTTTCATGCACTTTTAACCATTCCATAAATCTTGTGTTTTGGGCCCCTGGTAGCATGAAAATCACTTTAAACATGCTAATTTTAGCTCTAACACTGATGATCCACCTACAAATGTGAACTAACGTTCAAAAATAAAACATTTGAAAACGGACCATTTTCCACATTTCTGAAGCATGACGTAATGGGGGGGTGTTATCTCTTTTGTCGAAAATCAGCCGTTTTTGCTCGAACATTAAATGCCTCCAAATGGTATTTAATTAACTTCCCGAGCCCCTGGAAGCATGAAAATCACTTTAAACATGCTAATTTTAGCTCTAACACTGATGATCCACCTACAAATGTGAACTGACGTTCAAAAATAAAACATTTGAAAACGGACCATTTTCCACATTTCTGAAGCATGACGTAATGGGGGGGTGTTATCTCTTTTGTCGAAAATCAGCCGTTTTTGCTCGAACATTAAATGCCTCCAAATGGTATTTAATTAACTTCCCGGGGTGAAGAAACCCTTTTTGAGAACTCAGAGTGAGTAAATTGGCCATTTTCATGCACTTTTAACCATTCCATAAATCTTGTGTTTTGGGCCCCTGGAAGCATGAAAATCACTTTAAACATGCTAATTTTAGCTCTAACACTGATGATCCACCTACAAATGTGAACTGACGTTCAAAAATAAAACATTTGAAAACGGACCATTTTCCACATTTCTGAAGCATGACGTAATGGGGGGGTGTTATCTCTTTTGTCGAAAATCAGCCGTTTTTGCTCGAACATTAAATGCCTCCAAATGGTATTTAATTAACTTCCCGGGGTGAAGAAACCCTTTTTGAGAACTCAGAGTGAGTAAATTGGCCATTTTCATGCACTTTTAACCATTCCATAAATCTTGTGTTTTGGGCCCCTGGAAGCATGAAAATCACTTTAAACATGCTAATTTTAGCTCTAACACTGATGATCCACCTACAAATGTGAACTGACGTTCAAAAATAAAACATTTGAAAATGGACCATTTTCCACATTTCTGAAGCATGACGTAATGGGGGGGTGTTATCTCTTTTGTCGAAAATCAGCCGTTTTTGCTCGAACATTAAATGCCTCCAAATGGTATTTAATTAACTTCCCGAGCCCCTGGAAGCATGAAAATCACTTTAAACATGCTAATTTTAGCTCTAACACTGATGATCCACCTACAAATGTGAACTGACGTTCAAAAATAAAACATTTGAAAACGGACCATTTTCCACATTTCTGAAGCATGACGTAATGGGAGGGTGTTATCTCTTTTGTCGAAAATCAGCCGTTTTTGCTCGAACATTAAATGCCTCCAAATGGTATTTAATTAACTTCCCGGGGTGAAGAAACCCTTTTTGAGAACTCAGAGTGAGTAAATTGGCCATTTTCATGCACTTTTAACCATTCCATAAATCTTGTGTTTTGGGCCCCTGGAAGCATGAAAATCACTTTAAACATGCAAATTTTAGCTCTAACACTGATGATCCACCTACAAATGTGAACTGACGTTCAAAAATAAAACATTTGAAAACGGACCATTTTCCACATTTCTGAAGCATGACGTAATGGGGGGGTGTTATCTCTTTTGTCGAAAATCAGCCGTTTTTGCTCGAACATTAAATGCCTCCAAATGGTATTTAATTAACTTCCCGGGGTGAAGAAACCCTTTTTGAGAACTCAGAGTGAGTAAATTGGCCATTTTCATGCACTTTTAACCATTCCATAAATCTTGTGTTTTGGGCCCCTGGAAGCATGAAAATCACTTTAAACATGCTAATTTTAGCTCTAACACTGATGATCCACCTACAAATGTGAACTGACGTTCAAAAATAAAACATTTGAAAACGGACCATTTTCCACATTTCTGAAGCATGACGTAATGGGGGGGTGTTATCTCTTTTGTCGAAAATCAGCCGTTTTTGCTTGAACATTAAATGCCTCCAAATGGTATTTAATTAACTTCCCGGGGTGAAGAAACCCTTTTTGAGAACTCAGAGTGAGTAAATTGGCCATTTTCATGCACTTTTAACCATTCCATAAATCTTGTGTTTTGGGCCCCTGGAAGCATGAAAATCACTTTAAACATGCTAATTTTAGCTCTAACACTGATGATCCACCTACAAATGTGAACTGACGTTCAAAAATAAAACATTTGAAAACGGACCATTTTCCACATTTCTGAAGCATGACGTAATGGGGGGGTGTTATCTCTTTTGTCGAAAATCAGCCGTTTTTGCTCGAACATTAAATGCCTCCAAATGGTATTTAATTAACTTCCCGAGCCCCTGGAAGCATGAAAATCACTTTAAACATGCTAATTTTAGCTCTACCACTGATGATCCACCTACAAATGTGAACTGACGTTCAAAAATAAAACATTTGAAAACGGACCATTTTCCACATTTCTGAAGCATGACGTAATGGGGGGGTGTTATCTCTTTTGTCGAAAATCAGCCGTTTTTGCTCGAACATTAAATGCCTCCAAATGGTATTTAATTAACTTCCCGGGGTGAAGAAACCCTTTTTGAGAACTCAGAGTGAGTAAATTGGCCATTTTCATGCACTTTTAACCATTCCATAAATCTTGTGTTTTGGGCCCCTGGAAGCATGAAAATCACTTTAAACATGCTAATTTTAGCTCTAACACTGATGATCCACCTACAAATGTGAACTGACGTTCAAAAATAAAACATTTGAAAACGGACCATTTTCCACATTTCTGAAGCATGACGTAATGGGGGGGTGTTATCTCTTTTGTCGAAAATCAGCCGTTTTTGCTCGAACATTAAATGCCTCCAAATGGTATTTAATTAACTTCCCGGGGTGAAGAAACCCTTTTTGAGAACTCAAAGTGAGTAAATTGGCCATTTTCATGCACTTTTAACCATTCCATAAATCTTGTGTTTTGGGCCCCTGGAAGCATGAAAATCACTTTAAACATGCTAATTTTAGCTCTAACACTGATGATCCACCTACAAATGTGAACTGACGTTCAAAAATAAAACATTTGAAAACGGACCATTTTCCACATTTCTGAAGCATGACGTAATGGGGGGGTGTTATCTCTTTTGTCGAAAATCAGCCGTTTTTGCTCGAACATTAAATGCCTCCAAATGGTATTTAATTAACTTCCCGAGCCCCTGGAAGCATGAAAATCACTTTAAACATGCTAATTTTAGCTCTAACACTGATGATCCACCTACAAATGTGAACTGACGTTCAAAAATAAAACATTTGAAAACGGACCATTTTCCACATTTCTGAAGCATGACGTAATGGGAGGGTGTTATCTCTTTTGTCGAAAATCAGCCGTTTTTGCTCGAACATTAAATGCCTCCAAATGGTATTTAATTAACTTCCCGGGGTGAAGAAACCCTTTTTGAGAACTCAGAGTGAGTAAATTGGCCATTTTCATGCACTTTTAACCATTCCATAAATCTTGTGTTTTGGGCCCCTGGAAGCATGAAAATCACTTTAAACATGCTAATTTTAGCTCTAACACTGATGATCCACCTACAAATGTGAACTGACGTTCAAAAATAAAACATTTGAAAACTGACCATTTTCCACATTTCTGAAGCATGACGTAATGGGGGGGTGTTATCTCTTTTGTCGAAAATCAGCCGTTTTTGCTCGAACATTAAATGCCTCCAAATGGTATTTAATTAACTTCCCGGGGTGAAGAAACCCTTTTTGAGAACTCAGAGTGAGTAAATTGGCCATTTTCATGCACTTTTAACCATTCCATAAATCTTGTGTTTTGGGCCCCTGGAAGCATGAAAATCACTTTAAACATGCTAATTTTAGCTCTAACACTGATGATCCACCTACAAATGTGAACTGACGTTCAAAAATAAAACATTTGAAAACGGACCATTTTCCACATTTCTGAAGCATGACGTAATGGGGGGGTGTTATCTCTTTTGTCGAAAATCAGCCGTTTTTGCTCGAACATTAAATGCCTCCAAATGGTATTTAATTAACTTCCCGGGGTGAAGAAACCCTTTTTGAGAACTCAGAGTGAGTAAATTGGCCATTTTCATGCACTTTTAACCATTCCATAAATCTTGTGTTTTGGGCCCCTGGAAGCATGAAAATCACTTTAAACATGCTAATTTTAGCTCTAACACTGATGATCCACCTACAAATGTGAACTGACGTTCAAAAATAAAACATTTGAAAACTGACCATTTTCCACATTTCTGAAGCATGACGTAATGGGGGGGTGTTATCTCTTTTGTCGAAAATCAGCCGTTTTTGCTCGAACATTAAATGCCTCCAAATGGTATTTAATTAACTTCCCGGGGTGAAGAAACCCTTTTTGAGAACTCAGAGTGAGTAAATTGGCCATTTTCATGCACTTTTAACCATTCCATAAATCTTGTGTTTTGGGCCCCTGGAAGCATGAAAATCACTTTAAACATGCTAATTTTAGCTCTAACACTGATGATCCACCTACAAATGTGAACTGACGTTCAAAAATAAAACATTTGAAAACGGACCATTTTCCACATTTCTGAAGCATGACGTAATGGGGGGGTGTTATCTCTTTTGTCGAAAATCAGCCGTTTTTGCTCGAACATTAAATGCCTCCAAATGGTATTTAATTAACTTCCCGAGCCCCTGGAAGCATGAAAATCACTTTAAACATGCTAATTTTAGCTCTAACACTGATGATCCACCTACAAATGTGAACTGACGTTCAAAAATAAAACATTTGAAAACGGACCATTTTCCACATTTCTGAAGCATGACGTAATGGGGGGGTGTTATCTCTTTTGTCGAAAATCAGCCGTTTTTGCTCGAACATTAAATGCCTCCAAATGGTATTTAATTAACTTCCCGAGCCCCTGGAAGCATGAAAATCACTTTAAACATGCTAATTTTAGCTCTAACACTGATGATCCACCTACAAATGTGAACTGACGTTCAAAAATAAAACATTTGAAAACGGACCATTTTCCACATTTCTGAAGCATGACGTAATGGGGGGGTGTTATCTCTTTTGTCGAAAATCAGCCGTTTTTGCTCGAACATTAAATGCCTCCAAATGGTATTTAATTAACTTCCCGAGCCCCTGGAAGCATGAAAATCACTATAAACATGCTAATTTTAGCTCTAACACTGATGATCCACCTACAAATGTGAACTGACGTTCAAAAATAAAACATTTGAAAACGGACCATTTTCCACATTTCTGAAGCATGACGTAATGGGGGGGTGTTATCTCTTTTGTCGAAAATCAGCCGTTTTTGCTCGAACATTAAATGCCTCCAAATGGTATTTAATTAACTTCCCGGGGTGAAGAAACCCTTTTTGAGAACTCAGAGTGAGTAAATTGGCCATTTTCATGCACTTTTATCCATTCCATAAATCTTGTGTTTTGGGCCCCTGGAAGCATGAAAATCACTTTAAACATGCTAATTTTAGCTCTAACACTGATGATCCACCTACAAATGTGAACTGACGTTCAAAAATAAAACATTTGAAAACGGACCATTTTCCACATTTCTGAAGCATGACGTAATGGGGGGGTGTTATCTCTTTTGTCGAAAATCAGCCGTTTTTGCTCGAACATTAAATGCCTCCAAATGGTATTTAATTAACTTCCCGGGGTGAAGAAACCCTTTTTGAGAACTCAGAGTGAGTAAATTGGCCATTTTCATGCACTTTTAACCATTCCATAAATCTTGTGTTTTGGGCCCCTGGAAGCATGAAAATCACTTTAAACATGCTAATTTTAGCTCTAACACTGATGATCCACCTACAAATGTGAACTGACGTTCAAAAATAAAACATTTGAAAACGGACCATTTTCCACATTTCTGAAGCATGACGTAATGGGGGGGTGTTATCTCTTTTGTCGAAAATCAGCCGTTTTTGCTCGAACATTAAATGCCTCCAAATGGTATTTAATTAACTTCCCGGGGAGAAGAAACCCTTTTTGAGAACTCAGAGTGAGTAAATTGGCCATTTTCATGCACTTTTAACCATTCCATAAATCTTGTGTTTTGGGCCCCTGGAAGCATGAAAATCACTTTAAACATGCTAATTTTAGCTCTAACACTGATGATCCACCTACAAATGTGAACTGACGTTCAAAAATAAAACATTTGAAAACGGACCATTTTCCACATTTCTGAAGCATGACGTAATGGGGGGGTGTTATCTCTTTTGTCGAAAATCAGCCGTTTTTGCTCGAACATTAAATGCCTCCAAATGGTATTTAATTAACTTCCCGGGGTGAAGAAACCCTTTTTGAGAACTCAGAGTGAGTAAATTGGCCATTTTCATGCACTTTTAACCATTCCATAAATCTTGTGTTTTGGGCGCCTGGAAGCATGAAAATCACTTTAAACATGCTAATTTTAGCTCTAACACTGATGATCCACCTACAAATGTGAACTGACGTTCAAAAATAAAACATTTGAAAACGGACCATTTTCCACATTTCTGAAGCATGACGTAATGGGGGGGTGTTATCTCTTTTGTCGAAAATCAGCCGTTTTTGCTCGAACATTAAATGCCTCCAAATGGTATTTAATTAACTTCCCGGGGTGAAGAAACCCTTTTTGAGAACTCAGAGTGAGTAAATTGGCCATTTTCATGCACTTTTAACCATTCCATAAATCTTGTGTTTTGGGCCCCTGGAAGCATGAAAATCACTTTAAACATGCTAATTTTAGCTCTAACACTGATGATCCACCTACAAATGTGAACTGACGTTCAAAAATAAAACATTTGAAAACGGACCATTTTCCACATTTCTGAAGCATGACGTAATGGGGGGGTGTTATCTCTTTTGTCGAAAATCAGCCGTTTTTGCTCGAACATTAAATGCCTCCAAATGGTATTTAATTAACTTCCCGAGCCCCTGGAAGCATGAAAATCACTTTAAACATGCTAATTTTAGCTCTAACACTGATGATCCACCTACAAATGTGAACTGACGTTCAAAAATAAAACATTTGAAAACGGACCATTTTCCACATTTCTGAAGCATGACGTAATGGGGGGGTGTTATCTCTTTTGTCGAAAATCAGCCGTTTTTGCTCGAACATTAAATGCCTCCAAATGGTATTTAATTAACTTCCCGGGGTGAAGAAACCCTTTTTGAGAACTCAGAGTGAGTAAATTGGCCATTTTCATGCACTTTTAACCATTCCATAAATCTTGTGTTTTGGGCCCCTGGAAGCATGAAAATCACTTTAAACATGCTAATTTTAGCTCTAACACTGATGATCCACCTACAAATGTGAACTGACGTTCAAAAATAAAACATTTGAAAACGGACCATTTTCCACATTTCTGAAGCATGACATAATGGGGGGGTGTTATCTCTTTTGTCGAAAATCAGCCGTTTTTGCTCGAACATTAAATGCCTCCAAATGGTATTTAATTAACTTCCCGGGGTGAAGAAACCCTTTTTGAGAACTCAGAGTGAGTAAATTGGCCATTTTCATGCACTTTTAACCATTCCATAAATCTTGTGTTTTGGGCCCCTGGAAGCATGAAAATCACTTTAAACATGCTAATTTTAGCTCTAACACTGATGATCCACCTACAAATGTGAACTGACGTTCAAAAATAAAACATTTGAAAACGGACCATTTTCCACATTTCTGAAGCATGACGTAATGGGGGGGTGTTATCTCTTTTGTCGAAAATCAGCCGTTTTTGCTCGAACATTAAATGCCTCCAAATGGTATTTAATTAACTTCCCGGGGTGAAGAAACCCTTTTTGAGAACTCAGAGTGAGTAAATTGGCCATTTTCATGCACTTTTAACCATTCCATAAATCTTGTGTTTTGGGCCCCTGGAAGCATGAAAATCACTTTAAACATGCTAATTTTAGCTCTAACACTGATGATCCACCTACAAATGTGAACTGACGTTCAAAAATAAAACATTTGAAAACGGACCATTTTCCACATTTCTGAAGCATGACGTAATGGGGGGGTGTTATCTCTTTTGTCGAAAATCAGCCGTTTTTGCTCGAACATTAAATGCCTCCAAATGGTATTTAATTAACTTCCCGAGCCCCTGGAAGCATGAAAATCACTTTAAACATGCTAATTTTAGCTCTAACACTGATGATCCACCTACAAATGTGAACTGACGTTCAAAAATAAAACATTTGAAAACGGACCATTTTCCACATTTCTGAAGCATGACGTAATGGGGGGGTGTTATCTCTTTTGTCGAAAATCAGCCGTTTTTGCTCGAACATTAAATGCCTCCAAATGGTATTTATTTCACTTCCCGAGCCCCTGGAAGCATGACAATCACTTTAAGCATGCTAATTTTAGCTCTAACACTGATGATCCACCTACAAATGTGAACTGACGTTCAAAAATAAAACATTTGAAAACGGACCATTTTCCACATTTCTGAAGCATGACGTAATGGGGGGGTGTTATCTCTTTTGTCGAAAATCAGCCGTTTTTGCTCGAACATTAAATGCCTCCAAATGGTATTTAATTAACTTCCCGAGCCCCTGGAAGCATGAAAATCACTTTAAACATGCTAATTTTAGCTCTAACACTGATGATCCACCTACAAATGTGAACTGACGTTCAAAAATAAAACATTTGAAAACGGACCATTTTCCACATTTCTGAAGCATGACGTAATGGGGGGGTGTTATCTCTTTTGTCGAAAATCAGCCGTTTTTGCTCGAACATTAAATGCCTCCAAATGGTATTTAATTAACTTCCCGGGGTGAAGAAACCCTTTTTGAGAACTCAGAGTGAGTAAATTGGCCATTTTCATGCACTTTTAACCATTCCATAAATCTTGTGTCTTGGGCCCCTGGAAGCATGAAAATCACTTTAAACATGCTAATTTTAGCTCTAACACTGATGATCCACCTACAAATGTGAACTGACGTTCAAAAATAAAACATTTGAAAACGGACCATTTTCCACATTTCTGAAGCATGACGTAATGGGGGGGTGTTATCTCTTTTGTCGAAAATCAGCCGTTTTTGCTCGAACATTAAATGCCTCCAAATGGTATTTAATTAACTTCCCGAGCCCCTGGAAGCATGAAAATCACTTTAAACATGCTAATTTTAGCTCTAACACTGATGATCCACCTACAAATGTGAACTGACGTTCAAAAATAAAACATTTGAAAACGGACCATTTTCCACATTTCTGAAGCATGACGTAATGGGGGGGGTGTTATCTCTTTTGTCGAAAATCAGCCGTTTTTGCTCGAACATTAAATGCCTCCAAATGGTATTTAATTAACTTCCCGGGGTGAAGAAACCCTTTTTGAGAACTCAGAGTGAGTAAATTGGCCATTTTCATGCACTTTTAACCATTCCATAAATCTTGTGTTTTTGGCCCCTGGAAGCATGAAAATCACTTTAAACATGCTAATTTTAGCTCTAACACTGATGATCAACCTACAAATGTGAACTGACGTTCAAAAATAAAACATTTGAAAACGGACCATTTTCCACATTTCTGAAGCATGACGTAATGGGGGGGTGTTATCTCTTTTGTCGAAAATCAGCCGTTTTTGCTCGAACATTAAATGCCTCCAAATGGTATTTAATTAACTTCCCGAGCCCCTGGAAGCATGAAAATCACTTTAAACATGCTAATTTTAGCTCTAACACTGATGATCCACCTACAAATGTGAACTGACGTTCAAAAATAAAACATTTGAAAACGGACCATTTTCCACATTTCTGAAGCATGACGTAATGGGGGGGTGTTATCTCTTTTGTCGAAAATCAGCCGTTTTTGCTCGAACATTAAATGCCTCCAAATGGTATTTAATTAACTTCCCGGGGTGAAGAAACCCTTTTTGAGAACTCAGAGTGAGTAAATTGGCCATTTTCATGCACTTTTAACCATTCCATAAATCTTGTGTTTTGGGCCCCTGGAAGCATGAAAATCACTTTAAACATGCTAATTTTAGCTCTAACACTGATGATCCACCTACAAATGTGAACTGACGTTCAAAAATAAAACATTTGAAAACGGACCATTTTCCACATTTCTGAAGCATGACGTAATGGGGGGGTGTTATCTCTTTTGTCGAAAGTCAGCCGTTTTTGCTCGAACATTAAATGCCTCCAAATGGTATTTAATTAACTTCCCGAGCCCCTGGAAGCATGAAAATCACTTTAAACATGCTAATTTTAGCTCTAACACTGATGATCCACCTACAAATGTGAACTGACGTTCAAAAATAAAACATTTGAAAACGGACCATTTTCCACATTTCTGAAGCATGACGTAATGGGGGGTGTTATCTCTTTTGTCGAAAATCAGCCGTTTTTGCTCGAACATTAAATGCCTCCAAATGGTATTTAATTAACTTCCCGAGCCCCTGGAAGCATGAAAATCACTTTAAACATGCTAATTTTAGCTCTAACACTGATGATCCACCTACAAATGTGAACTGACGTTCAAAAATAAAACATTTGAAAACGGACCATTTTCCACATTTCTGAAGCATGACGTAATGGGGGGGTGTTATCTCTTTTGTCGAAAATCAGCCGTTTTTGCTCGAACATTAAATGCCTCCAAATGGTATTTAATTAACTTCCCGAGCCCCTGGAAGCATGAAAATCACTTTAAACATGCTCATTTTAGCTCTAACACTGATGATCCACCTACAAATGTGAACTGACGTTTAAAAATAAAACATTTGAAAACGGACCATTTTCCACATTTCTGAAGCATGACGTAATGGGGGGGTGTTATCTCTTTTGTCGAAAATCAGCCGTTTTTGCTCGAACATTAAATGCCTCCAAATGGTATTTAATTAACTTCCCGAGCCCCTGGAAGCATGAAAATCACTTTAAACATGCTAATTTTAGCTCTAACACTGATGATCCACCTACAAATGTGAACTGACGTTCAAAAATAAAACATTTGAAAACGGACCATTTTCCACATTTCTGAAGCATGACGTAATGGGGGGGTGTTATCTCTTTTGTCGAAAATCAGCCGTTTTTGCTCGAACATTAAATGCCTCCAAATGGTATTTAATTAACTTCCCGAGCCCCTGGAAGCATGAAAATCACTTTAAACATGCTAATTTTAGCTCTAACACTGATGATCCACCTACAAATGTGAACTGACGTTCAAAAATAAAACATTTGAAAACGGACCATTTTCCACATTTCTGAAGCATGACGTAAGGGGGGGGTGTTATCTCTTTTGTCGAAAATCAGCCGTTTTTGCTCGAACATTAAATGCCTCCAAATGGTATTTAATTAACTTCCCGGGGTGAAGAAACCCTTTTTGAGAACTCAGAGTGAGTAAATTGGCCATTTTCATGCACTTTTAACCATTCCATAAATCTTGTGTTTTGGGCCCCTGGAAGCATGAAAATCACTTTAAACATGCAAATTTTAGCTCTAACACTGATGATCCACCTACAAATGTGAACTGACGTTCAAAAATAAAACATTTGAAAACGGACCATTTTCCACATTTCTGAAGCATGACGTAATGGGGGGGTGTTATCTCTTTTGTCGAAAATCAGCCGTTTTTGCTCGAACATTAAATGCCTCCAAATGGTATTTAATTAACTTCCCGGGGTGAAGAAACCCTTTTTGAGAACTCAGAGTGAGTAAATTGGCCATTTTCATGCACTTTTAACCATTCCATAAATCTTGTGTTTTGGGCCCCTGGAAGCATGAAAATCACTTTAAACATGCTAATTTTAGCTCTAACACTGATGATCCACCTACAAATGTGAACTGACGTTCAAAAATAAAACATTTGAAAACGGACCATTTTCCACATTTCTGAAGCATGACGTAATGGGGGGGTGTTATCTCTTTTGTCGAAAATCAGCCGTTTTTGCTCGAACATTAAATGCCTCCAAATGGTATTTAATTAACTTCCCGGGGTGAAGAAACCCTTTTTGAGAACTCAGAGTGAGTAAATTGGCCATTTTCATGCACTTTTAACCATTCCATAAATCTTGTGTTTTGGGCCCCTGGAAGCATGAAAATCACTTTAAACATGCTAATTTTAGCTCTAACACTGATGATCCACCTACAAATGTGAACTGACGTTCAAAAATAAAACATTTGAAAACGGACCATTTTCCACATTTCTGAAGCATGACGTAATGGGGGGGTGTTATACTTTTTTGTCGAAAATCAGCCGTTTTTGCTCGAACATTAAATGCCTCCAAATGGTATTTAATTAACTTCCAGAGCCCCTGGAAGCATGAAAATCACTTTAAACATGCTAATTTTAGCTCTAACACTGATGATCCACCTACAAATGTGAACTGACGTTCAAAAATAAAACATTTGAAAACGGACCATTTTCCACATTTCTGAAGCATGACGTAATGGGGGGGGTGTTATCTCTTTTGTCGAAAATCAGCCGTTTTTGCTCGAACATTAAATGCCTCCAAATGGTATTTAATTAACTTCCCGAGCCCCTGGAAGCATGAAAATCACTTTAAACATGCTAATTTTAGCTCTAACACTGATGATCCACCTACAAATGTGAACTGACGTTCAAAAATAAAACATTTGAAAACGGACCATTTTCCACATTTCTGAAGCATGACGTAATGGGGGGGTGTTATCTCTTTTGTCGAAAATCTGCCGTTTTTGCTCGAACATTAAATGCCTCCAAATGGTATTTAATTAACTTCCCGAGCCCCTGGAAGCATGAAAATCACTTTAAACATGCTAATTTTAGCTCTAACACTGATGATCCACCTACAAATGTGAACTGACGTTCAAAAATAAAACATTTGAAAACGGACCATTTTCCACATTTCTGAAGCATGACGTAATGGGGGGGTGTTATCTCTTTTGTCGAAAATCAGCCGTTTTTGCTCGAACATTAAATGCCTCCAAATGGTATTTAATTAACTTCCCGGGGTGAAGAAACCCTTTTTGAGAACTCAGAGTGAGTAAATTGGCCATTTTCATGCACTTTTAACCATTCCATAAATCTTGTGTTTTGGGCCCCTGGAAGCATGAAAATCACTTTAAACATGCAAATTTTAGCTCTAACACTGATGATCCACCTACAAATGTGAACTGACGTTCAAAAATAAAACATTTGAAAACGGACCATTTTCCACATTTCTGAAGCATGACGTAATGGGGGGGTGTTATCTCTTTTGTCGAAAATCAGCCGTTTTTGCTCGAACATTAAATGCCTCCAAATGGTATTTAATTAACTTCCCGGGGTGAAGAAACCCTTTTTGAGAACTCAGAGTGAGTAAATTGGCCATTTTCATGCACTTTTAACCATTCCATAAATCTTGTGTTTTGGGCCCCTGGAAGCATGAAAATCACTTTAAACATGCTAATTTTAGCTCTAACACTGATGATCCACCTACAAATGTGAACTGACGTTCAAAAATAAAACATTTGAAAACGGACCATTTTCCACATTTCTGAAGCATGACGTAATGGGGGGGTGTTATCTCTTTTGTCGAAAATCAGCCATTTTTGCTCGAACATTAAATGCCTCCAAATGGTATTTAATTAACTTCCAGAGCCCCTGGAAGCATGAAAATCACTTTAAACATGCTAATTTTAGCTCTAACACTGATGATCCACCTACAAATGTGAACTGACGTTCAAAAATAAAACATTTGAAAACGGACCATTTTCCACATTTCTGAAGCATGACGTAATGGGGGGGGTGTTATCTCTTTTGTCGAAAATCAGCCGTTTTTGCTCGAACATTAAATGCCTCCAAATGGTATTTAATTAACTTCCCGAGCCCCTGGAAGCATGAAAATCACTTTAAACATGCTAATTTTAGCTCTAACACTGATGATCCACCTACAAATGTGAACTGACGTTCAAAAATAAAACATTTGAAAACGGACCATTTTCCACATTTCTGAAGCATGACGTAATGGGGGGGTGTTATCTCTTTTGTCGAAAATCTGCCGTTTTTGCTCGAACATTAAATGCCTCCAAATGGTATTTAATTAACTTCCCGAGCCCCTGGAAGCATGAAAATCACTTTAAACATGCTAATTTTAGCTCTAACACTGATGATCCACCTACAAATGTGAACTGACGTTCAAAAATAAAACATTTGAAAACGGACCATTTTCCACATTTCTGAAGCATGACGTAATGGGGGGGTGTTATCTCTTTTGTCGAAAATCAGCCGTTTTTGCTCGAACATTAAATGCCTCCAAATGGTATTTAATTAACTTCCCGGGGTGAAGAAACCCTTTTTGAGAACTCAGAGTGAGTAAATTGGCCATTTTCATGCACTTTTAACCATTCCATAAATCTTGTGTTTTGGGCCCCTGGAAGCATGAAAATCACTTTAAACATGCAAATTTTAGCTCTAACACTGATGATCCACCTACAAATGTGAACTGACGTTCAAAAATAAAACATTTGAAAACGGACCATTTTCCACATTTCTGAAGCATGACGTAATGGGGGGGTGTTATCTCTTTTGTCGAAAATCAGCCGTTTTTGCTCGAACATTAAATGCCTCCAAATGGTATTTAATTAACTTCCCGGGGTGAAGAAACCCTTTTTGAGAACTCAGAGTGAGTAAATTGGCCATTTTCATGCACTTTTAACCATTCCATAAATCTTGTGTTTTGGGCCCCTGGAAGCATGAAAATCACTTTAAACATGCTAATTTTAGCTCTAACACTGATGATCCACCTACAAATGTGAACTGACGTTCAAAAATAAAACATTTGAAAACGGACCATTTTCCACATTTCTGAAGCATGACGTAATGGGGGGGTGTTATCTCTTTTGTCGAAAATCAGCCATTTTTGCTCGAACATTAAATGCCTCCAAATGGTATTTAATTAACTTCCAGAGCCCCTGGAAGCATGAAAATCACTTTAAACATGCTAATTTTAGCTCTAACACTGATGATCCACCTACAAATGTGAACTGACGTTCAAAAATAAAACATTTGAAAACGGACCATTTTCCACATTTCTGAAGCATGACGTAATGGGGGGGGTGTTATCTCTTTTGTCGAAAATCAGCCGTTTTTGCTCGAACATTAAATGCCTCCAAATGGTATTTAATTAACTTCCCGAGCCCCTGGAAGCATGAAAATCACTTTAAACATGCTAATTTTAGCTCTAACACTGATGATCCACCTACAAATGTGAACTGACGTTCAAAAATAAAACATTTGAAAACGGACCATTTTCCACATTTCTGAAGCATGACGTAATGGGGGGGTGTTATCTCTTTTGTCGAAAATCTGCCGTTTTTGCTCGAACATTAAATGCCTCCAAATGGTATTTAATTAACTTCCCGAGCCCCTGGAAGCATGAAAATCACTTTAAACATGCTAATTTTAGCTCTAACACTGATGATCCACCTACAAATGTGAACTGACGTTCAAAAATAAAACATTTGAAAACGGACCATTTTCCACATTTCTGAAGCATGACGTAATGGGGGGGTGTTATCTCTTTTGTCGAAAATCAGCCGTTTTTGCTCGAACATTAAATGCCTCCAAATGGTATTTAATTAACTTCCCGAGCCCCTGGAAGCATGAAAATCACTTTAAACATGCTAATTTTAGCTCTAACACTGATGATCCACCTACAAATGTGAACTGACGTTCAAAAATAAAACATTTGAAAACGGACCATTTTCCACATTTCTGAAGCATGACGTAATGGGGGGGTGTTATCTCTTTTGTCGAAAATCAGCCGATTTTGCTCGAACATTAAATGCCTCCAAATGGTATTTAATTAACTTCCCGGGGTGAAGAAACCCTTTTTGAGAACTCAGAGTGAGTAAATTGGCCATTTTCATGCACTTTTAACCATTCCATAAATCTTGTGTTTTGGGCCCCTGGAAGCATGAAAATCACTTTAAACATGCTAATTTTAGCTCTAACACTGATGATCCACCTACAAATGTGAACTGACGTTCAAAAATAAAACATTTGAAAACGGACCATTTTCCACATTTCTGAAGCATGACGTAATGGGGGGGTGTTATCTCTTTTGTCGAAAATCAGCCGTTTTTGCTCGAACATTAAATGCCTCCAAATGGTATTTAATTAACTTCCCGAGCCCCTGGAAGCATGAAAATCACTTTAAACATGCTAATTTTAGCTCTAACACTGATGATCCACCTACAAATGTGAACTGACGTTCAAAAATAAAACATTTGAAAACGGACCATTTTCCACATTTCTGAAGCATGACGTAATGGGGGGGTGTTATCTCTTTTGTCGAAAATCAGCCGTTTTTGCTCGAACATTAAATGCCTCCAAATGGTATTTAATTAACTTCCCGAGCCCCTGGAAGCATGAAAATCACTTTAAACATGCTAATTTTAGCTCTAACACTGATGATCCACCTACAAATGTGAACTGACGTTCAAAAATAAAACATTTGAAAACGGACCATTTTCCACATTTCTGAAGCATGACGTAATGGGGGGGTGTTATCTCTTTTGTCGAAAATCAGCCGTTTTTGCTCGAACATTAAATGCCTCCAAATGGTATTTAATTAACTTCCCGAGCCCCTGGAAGCATGAAAATCACTTTAAACATGCTAATTTTAGCTCTAACACTGATGATCCACCTACAAATGTGAACTGACGTTCAAAAATAAAACATTTGAAAACGGACCATTTTCCACATTTCTGAAGCATGACGTAATGGGGGGGTGTTATCTCTTTTGTCGAAAATCAGCCGTTTTTGCTCGAACATTAAATGCCTCCAAATGGTATTTAATTAACTTCCCGAGCCCCTGGAAGCATGAAAATCACTTTAAACATGCTAATTTTAGCTCTAACACTGATGATCCACCTACAAATGTGAACTGACGTTCAAAAATAAAACATTTGAAAACGGACCATTTTCCACATTTCTGAAGCATGACGTAATGGGGGGGTGTTATCTCTTTTGTCGAAAATCAGCCGTTTTTGCTCGAACATTAAATGCCTCCAAATGGTATTTAATTAACTTCCCGAGCCCCTGGAAGCATGAAAATCACTTTAAACATGCTCATTTTAGCTCTAACACTGATGATCCACCTACAAATGTGAACTGACGTTCAAAAATAAAACATTTGAAAACGGACCATTTTCCACATTTCTGAAGCATGACGTAATGGGGGGGTGTTATCTCTTTTGTCGAAAATCAGCCGTTTTTGCTCGAACATTAAATGCCTCCAAATGGTATTTAATTAACTTCCCGAGCCCCTGGAAGCATGAAAATCACTTTAAACATGCTAATTTTAGCTCTAACACTGATGATCCACCTACAAATGTGAACTGACGTTCAAAAATAAAACATTTGAAAACGGACCATTTTCCACATTTCTGAAGCATGACGTAATGGGGGGGTGTTATCTCTTTTGTCGAAAATCAGCCGTTTTTGCTCGAACATTAAATGCCTCCAAATGGTATTTAATTAACTTCCCGAGCCCCTGGAAGCATGAAAATCACTTTAAACATGCTAATTTTAGCTCTAACACTGATGATCCACCTACAAATGTGAACTGACGTTCAAAAATAAAACATTTGAAAACGGACCATTTTCCACATTTCTGAAGCATGACGTAATGGGGGGGTGTTATCTCTTTTGTCGAAAATCAGCCGTTTTTGCTCGAACATTAAATGCCTCCAAATGGTATTTAATTAACTTCCCGGGCCCCTGGAAGCATGAAAATCACTTTAAACATGCTAATTTTAGCTCTAACACTGATGATCCACCTACAAATGTGAACTGACGTTCAAAAATAAAACATTTGAAAACGGACCATTTTCCACATTTCTGAAGCATGACGTAATGGGGGGGTGTTATCTCTTTTGTCGAAAATCAGCCGTTTTTGCTCGAACATTAAATGCCTCCAAATGGTATTTAATTAACTTCCCGAGCCCCTGGAAGCATGAAAATCACTTTAAACATGCTCATTTTAGCTCTAACACTGATGATCCACCTACAAATGTGAACTGACGTTCAAAAATAAAACATTTGAAAACGGACCATTTTCCACATTTCTGAAGCATGACGTAATGGGGGGGTGTTATCTCTTTTGTCGAAAATCAGCCGTTTTTGCTCGAACATTAAATGCCTCCAAATGGTATTTAATTAACTTCCCGAGCCCCTGGAAGCATGAAAATCACTTTAAACATGCTAATTTTAGCTCTAACACTGATGATCCACCTACAAATGTGAACTGACGTTCAAAAATAAAACATTTGAAAACGGACCATTTTCCACATTTCTGAAGCATGACGTAATGGGGGGGTGTTATCTCTTTTGTCGAAAATCAGCCGTTTTTGCTCGAACATTAAATGCCTCCAAATGGTATTTAATTAACTTCCCGAGCCCCTGGAAGCATGAAAATCACTTTAAACATGCTAATTTTAGCTCTAACACTGATGATCCACCTACAAATGTGAACTGACGTTCAAAAATAAAACATTTGAAAACGGACCATTTTCCACATTTCTGAAGCATGACGTAATGGGGGGGTGTTATCTCTTTTGTCGAAAATCAGCCGTTTTTGCTCGAACATTAAATGCCTCCAAATGGTATTTAATTAACTTCCCGAGCCCCTGGAAGCATGAAAATCACTTTAAACATGCTAATTTTAGCTCTAACACTGATGATCCACCTACAAATGTGAACTGACGTTCAAAAATAAAACATTTGAAAACGGACCATTTTCCACATTTCTGAAGCATGACGTAATGGGGGGGTGTTATCTCTTTTGTCGAAAATCAGCCGTTTTTGCTCGAACATTAAATGCCTCCAAATGGTATTTAATTAACTTCCCGAGCCCCTGGAAGCATGAAAATCACTTTAAACATGCTAATTTTAGCTCTAACACTGATGATCCACCTACAAATGTGAACTGACGTTCAAAAATAAAACATTTGAAAACGGACCATTTTCCACATTTCTGAAGCATGACGTAATGGGGGGGTGTTATCTCTTTTGTCGAAAATCAGCCGTTTTTGCTCGAACATTAAATGCCTCCAAATGGTATTTAATTAACTTCCCGAGCCCCTGGAAGCATGAAAATCACTTTAAACATGCTAATTTTAGCTCTAACACTGATGATCCACCTACAAATGTGAACTGACGTTCAAAAATAAAACATTTGAAAACGGACCATTTTCCACATTTCTGAAGCATGACGTAATGGGGGGGTGTTATCTCTTTTGTCGAAAATCAGCCGTTTTTGCTCGAACATTAAATGCCTCCAAATGGTATTTAATTAACTTCCCGAGCCCCTGGAAGCATGAAAATCACTTTAAACATGCTAATTTTAGCTCTAACACTGATGATCCACCTACAAATGTGAACTGACGTTCAAAAATAAAACATTTGAAAACGGACCATTTTCCACATTTCTGAAGCATGACGTAATGGGGGGGTGTTATCTCTTTTGTCGAAAATCAGCCGTTTTTGCTCGAACATTAAATGCCTCCAAATGGTATTTAATTAACTTCCCGAGCCCCTGGAAGCATGAAAATCACTTTAAACATGCTAATTTTAGCTCTAACACTGATGATCCACCTACAAATGTGAACTGACGTTCAAAAATAAAACATTTGAAAACGGACCATTTTCCACATTTCTGAAGCATGACGTAATGGGGGGGTGTTATCTCTTTTGTCGAAAATCAGCCGTTTTTGCTCGAACATTAAATGCCTCCAAATGGTATTTAATTAACTTCCCGGGGTGAAGAAACCCTTTTTGAGAACTCGGAGTGAGTAAATTGGCCATTTTCATGCACTTTTAACCATTCCATAAATCTTGTGTTTTGGGCCCCTGGAAGCATGAAAATCACTTTAAACATGCTAATTTTAGCTCTAACACTGATGATCCACCTACAAATGTGAACTGACGTTCAAAAATAAAACATTTGAAAACGGACCATTTTCCACATTTCTGAAGCATGACGTAATGGGGGGGTGTTATCTCTTTTGTCGAAAATCAGCCGTTTTTGCTCGAACATTAAATGCCTCCAAATGGTATTTAATTAACTTCCCGGGGTGAAGAAACCCTTTTTGAGAACTCAGAGTGAGTAAATTGGCCATTTTCATGCACTTTTAACCATTCCATAAATCTTGTGTTTTGGGCCCCTGGAAGCATGAAAATCACTTTAAACATGCTAATTTTAGCTCTAACACTGATGATCCACCTACAAATGTGAACTGACGTTCAAAAATAAAACATTTGAAAACGGACCATTTTCCACATTTCTGAAGCATGACGTAATGGGGGGGGTGTTATCTCTTTTGTCGAAAATCAGCCGTTTTTGCTCGAACATTAAATGCCTCCAAATGGTATTTAATTAACTTCCCGGGGTGAAGAAACCCTTTTTGAGAACTCAGAGTGAGTAAATTGGCCATTTTCATGCACTTTTAACCATTCCATAGATCTTGTGTTTTGGGCCCCTGGAAGCATGAAAATCACTTTAAACATGCTAATTTTAGCTCTAACACTGATGATCCACCTACAAATGTGAACTGACGTTCAAAAATAAAACATTTGAAAACGGACCATTTTCCACATTTCTGAAGCATGACGTAATGGGGGGGTGTTATCTCTTTTGTCGAAAATCAGCCGTTTTTGCTCGGACATTAAATGCCTCCAAATGGTATTTAATTAACTTCCCGAGCCCCTGGAAGCATGAAAATCACTTTAAACATGCTAATTTTAGCTCTAACACTGATGATCCACCTACAAATGTGAACTGACGTTCAAAAATAAAACATTTGAAAACGGACCATTTTCCACATTTCTGAAGCATGACGTAATGGGGGGGTGTTATCTCTTTTGTCGAAAATCAGCTGTTTTTGCTCGAACATTAAATGCCTCCAAATGGTATTTAATTAACTTCCCGAGCCCCTGGAAGCATGAAAATCACTTTAAACATGCTAATTTTAGCTCTAACACTGATGATCCACCTACAAATGTGAACTGACGTTCAAAAATAAAACATTTGAAAACGGACCATTTTCCACATTTCTGAAGCATGACGTAATGGGGGGGTGTTATCTCTTTTGTCGAAAATCTGCCGTTTTTGCTCGAACATTAAATGCCTCCAAATGGTATTTAATTAACTTCCCGAGCCCCTGGAAGCATGAAAATCACTTTAAACATGCTAATTTTAGCTCTAACACTGATGATCCACCTACAAATGTGAACTGACGTTCAAAAATAAAACATTTGAAAACGGACCATTTTCCACATTTCTGAAGCATGACGTAATGGGGGGGTGTTATCTCTTTTGTCGAAAATCAGCTGTTTTTGCTCGAACATTAAATGCCTCCAAATGGTATTTAATTAACTTCCCGAGCCCCTGGAAGCATGAAAATCACTTTAAACATGCTAATTTTAGCTCTAACACTGATGATCCACCTACAAATGTGAACTGACGTTCAAAAATAAAACATTTGAAAACGGACCATTTTCCACATTTCTGAAGCATGACGTAATGGGGGGGTGTTATCTCTTTTGTCGAAAATCAGCCGTTTTTGCTCGAACATTAAATGCCTCCAAATGGTATTTAATTAACTTCCCGGGGTGAAGAAACCCTTTTTGAGAACTCAGAGTGAGTAAATTGGCCATTTTCATGCACTTTTAACCATTCCATAAATCTTGTGTTTTGGGCCCCTGGAAGCATGAAAATCACTTTAAACATGCTAATTTTAGCTCTAACACTGATGATCCACCTACAAATGTGAACTGACGTTCAAAAATAAAACATTTGAAAACTGACCATTTTCCACATTTCTGAAGCATGACGTAATGGGGGGGTGTTATCTCTTTTGTCGAAAATCAGCCGTTTTTGCTCGAACATTAAATGCCTCCAAATGGTATTTAATTAACTTCCCGAGCCCCTGGAAGCATGAAAATCACTTTAAACATGCTAATTTTAGCTCTAACACTGATGATCCACCTACAAATGTGAACTGACGTTCAAAAATAAAACATTTGAAAACGGACCATTTTCCACATTTCTGAAGCATGACGTAATGGGGGGGTGTTATCTCTTTTGTCGAAAATCAGCCGTTTTTGCTCGAACATTAAATGCCTCCAAATGGTATTTAATTAACTTCCCGAGCCCCTGGAAGCATGAAAATCACTTTAAACATGCTAATTTTAGCTCTAACACTGATGATCCACCTACAAATGTGAACTGACGTTCAAAAATAAAACATTTGAAAACGGACCATTTTCCACATTTCTGAAGCATGACGTAATGGGGGGGTGTTATCTCTTTTGTCGAAAATCAGCCGTTTTTGCTCGAACATTAAATGCCTCCAAATGGTATTTAATTAACTTCCCGAGCCCCTGGAAGCATGAAAATCACTTTAAACATGCTAATTTTAGCTCTAACACTGATGATCCACCTACAAATGTGAACTGACGTTCAAAAATAAAACATTTGAAAACGGACCATTTTCCACATTTCTGAAGCATGACGTAATGGGGGGGTGTTATCTCTTTTGTCGAAAATCAGCCGTTTTTGCTCGAACATTAAATGCCTCCAAATGGTATTTAATTAACTTCCCGGGGTGAAGAAACCCTTTTTGAGAACTCAGAGTGAGTAAATTGGCCATTTTCATGCACTTTTAACCATTCCATAAATCTTGTGTTTTGGGCCCCTGGAAGCATGAAAATCACTTTAAACATGCTAATTTTAGCTCTAACACTGATGATCCACCTACAAATGTGAACTGACGTTCAAAAATAAAACATTTGAAAACGGACCATTTTCCACATTTCTGAAGCATGACGTAATGGGGGGGTGTTATCTCTTTTGTCGAAAATCAGCCGTTTTTGCTCGAACATTAAATGCCTCCAAATGGTATTTAATTAACTTCCCGAGCCCCTGGAAGCATGAAAATCACTTTAAACATGCTAATTTTAGCTCTAACACTGATGATCCACCTACAAATGTGAACTGACGTTCAAAAATAAAACATTTGAAAACGGACCATTTTCCACATTTCTGAAGCATGACGTAATGGGGGGGTGTTATCTCTTTTGTCGAAAATCAGCCGTATTTGCTCGAACATTAAATGCCTCCAAATGATATTTAATTAACTTCCCGGGGTGAAGAAACCCTTTTTGAGAACTCAGAGTGAGTAAATTGGCCATTTTCATGCACTTTTAACCATTCCATAAATCTTGTGTTTTGGGCCCCTGGAAGCATGAAAATCACTTTAAACATGCTAATTTTAGCTCTAACACTGATGATCCACCTACAAATGTGAACTGACGTTCAAAAATAAAACATTTGAAAACGGACCATTTTCCACATTTCTGAAGCATGACGTAATGGGGGGGTGTTATCTCTTTTGTCGAAAATCAGCCGTTTTTGCTCGAACATTAAATGCCTCCAAATGGTATTTAATTAACTTCCCGAGCCCCTGGAAGCATGAAAATCACTTTAAACATGCTAATTTTAGCTCTAACACTGATGATCCACCTACAAATGTGAACTGACGTTCAAAAATAAAACATTTGAAAACGGACCATTTTCCACATTTCTGAAGCATGACGTAATGGGGGGGTGTTATCTCTTTTGTCGAAAATCAGCCGTTTTTGCTCGAACATTAAATGCCTCCAAATGGTATTTAATTAACTTCCCGAGCCCCTGGAAGCATGAAAATCACTTTAAACATGCTAATTTTAGCTCTAACACTGATGATCCACCTACAAATGTGAACTGACGTTCAAAAATAAAACATTTGAAAACGGACCATTTTCCACATTTCTGAAGCATGACGTAATGGGGGGGTGTTATCTCTTTTGTCGAAAATCAGCCGTTTTTGCTCGAACATTAAATGCCTCCAAATGGTATTTAATTAACTTCCCGAGCCCCTGGAAGCATGAAAATCACTTTAAACATGCTAATTTTAGCTCTAACACTGATGATCCACCTACAAATGTGAACTGACGTTCAAAAATAAAACATTTGAAAACGGACCATTTTCCACATTTCTGAAGCATGACGTAATGGGGGGGTGTTATCTCTTTTGTCGAAAATCAGCCGTTTTTGCTCGAACATTAAATGCCTCCAAATGGTATTTAATTAACTTCCCGAGCCCCTGGAAGCATGAAAATCACTTTAAACATGCTAATTTTAGCTCTAACACTGATGATCCACCTACAAATGTGAACTGACGTTCAAAAATAAAACATTTGAAAACGGACCATTTTCCACATTTCTGAAGCATGACGTAATGGGGGGGTGTTATCTCTTTTGTCGAAAATCAGCCGTTTTTGCTCGAACATTAAATGCCTCCAAATGGTATTTAATTAACTTCCCGAGCCCCTGGAAGCATGAAAATCACTTTAAACATGCTAATTTTAGCTCTAACACTGATGATCCACCTACAAATGTGAACTGACGTTCAAAAATAAAACATTTGAAAACGGACCATTTTCCACATTTCTGAAGCATGACGTAATGGGGGGGTGTTATCTCTTTTGTCGAAAATCAGCCGTTTTTGCTCGAACATTAAATGCCTCCAAATGGTATTTAATTAACTTCCCGAGCCCCTGGAAGCATGAAAATCACTTTAAACATGCTAATTTTAGCTCTAACACTGATGATCCACCTACAAATGTGAACTGACGTTCAAAAATAAAACATTTGAAAACGGACCATTTTCCACATTTCTGAAGCATGACGTAATGGGGGGGTGTTATCTCTTTTGTCGAAAATCAGCCGTTTTTGCTCGAACATTAAATGCCTCCAAATGGTATTTAATTAACTTCCCGAGCCCCTGGAAGCATGAAAATCACTTTAAACATGCTAATTTTAGCTCTAACACTGATGATCCACCTACAAATGTGAACTGACGTTCAAAAATAAAACATTTGAAAACGGACCATTTTCCACATTTCTGAAGCATGACGTAATGGGGGGGTGTTATCTCTTTTGTCGAAAATCAGCCGTTTTTGCTCGAACATTAAATGCCTCCAAATGGTATTTAATTAACTTCCCGGGGTGAAGAAACCCTTTTTGAGGACTCAGAGTGAGTAAATTGGCCATTTTCATGCACTTTTAACCATTCCATAAATCTTGTGGTTTGGGCCCCTGGAAGCATGAAAATCACTTTAAACATGCTAATTTTAGCTCTAACACTGATGATCCACCTACAAATGTGAACTGACGTTCAAAAATAAAACATTTGAAAACGGACCATTTTCCACATTTCTGAAGCATGACGTAATGGGGGGGTGTTATATCTCTTTTGTCGAAAATCAGCCGTTTTGCTCGAACATTAAATGCCTCCAAATGGTATTTAATTAACTTCCCGAGCCCCTGGAAGCATGAAAATCACTTTAAACATGCTAATTTTAGCTCTAACACTGATGATCCACCTACAAATGTGAACTGACGTTCAAAAATAAAACATTTGAAAACGGACCATTTTCCACATTTCTGAAGCATGACGTAATGGGGGGGTGTTATCTCTTTTGTCGAAAATCAGCCGTTTTTGCTCGAACATTAAATGCCTCCAAATGGTATTTAATTAACTTCCCGGGTGAAGAAACCCTTTTTGAGAACTCAGAGTGAGTAAATTGGCCATTTTCATGCACTTTTAACCATTCCATAAATCTTGTGTTTTGGGCCCCTGGAAGCATGAAAATCACTTTAAACATGCTAATTTTAGCTCTAACACTGATGATCCACCTACAAATGTGAACTGACGTTCAAAAATAAAACATTTGAAAACGGACCATTTTCCACATTTCTGAAGCATGACGTAATGGGGGGGTGTTATCTCTTTTGTCGAAAATCAGCCGTTTTTGCTCGAACATTAAATGCCTCCAAATGGTATTTAATTAACTTCCCGAGCCCCTGGAAGCATGAAAATCACTTTAAACATGCTAATTTTAGCTCTAACACTGATGATCCACCTACAAATGTGAACTGACGTTCAAAAATAAAACATTTGAAAACGGACCATTTTCCACATTTCTGAAGCATGACGTAATGGGAGGGTGTTATCTCTTTTGTCGAAAATCAGCCGTTTTTGCTCGAACATTAAATGCCTCCAAATGGTATTTAATTAACTTCCCGGGGTGAAGAAACCCTTTTTGAGAACTCAGAGTGAGTAAATTGGCCATTTTCATGCACTTTTAACCATTCCATAAATCTTGTGTTTTGGGCCCCTTGAAGCATGAAAATCACTTTAAACATGCTAATTTTAGCTCTAACACTGATGATCCACCTACAAATGTGAACTGACGTTCAAAAATAAAACATTTGAAAACGGACCATTTTCCACATTTCTGAAGCATGACGTAATTGGGGGGTGTTATCTCTTTTGTCGAAAATCAGCCGTTTTTGCTCGAACATTAAATGCCTCCAAATGGTATTTAATTAACTTCCCGGGGTGAAGAAACCCTTTTTGAGAACTCAGAGTGAGTAAATTGGCCATTTTCATGCACTTTTAACCATTCCATAAATCTTGTGTTTTGGGCCCCTGGAAGCATGAAAATCACTTTAAACATGCTAATTTTAGCTCTAACACTGATGATCCACCTACAAATGTGAACTGACGTTCAAAAATAAAACATTTGAAAACGGACCATTTTCCACATTTCTGAAGCATGACGTAATGGGGGGGTGTTATCTCTTTTGTCGAAAATCAGCCGTTTTTGCTCGAACATTAAATGCCTCCAAATGGTATTTAATTAACTTCCCGGGGTGAAGAAACCCTTTTTGAGAACTCAGAGTGAGTAAATTGGCCATTTTCATGCACTTTTAACCATTCCATAAATCTTGTGTTTTGGGCCCCTGGAAGCATGAAAATCACTTTAAACATGCTAATTTTAGCTCTAACACTGATGATCCACCTACAAATGTGAACTGACGTTCAAAAATAAAACATTTGAAAACGGACCATTTTCCACATTTCTGAAGCATGACGTAATGGGGGGGTGTTATCTCTTTTGTCGAAAATCAGCCGTTTTTGCTCGAACATTAAATGCCTCCAAATGGTATTTAATTAACTTCCCGAGCCCCTGGAAGCATGAAAATCACTTTAAACATGCTAATTTTAGCTCTAACACTGATGATCCACCTACAAATGTGAACTGACGTTCAAAAATAAAACATTTGAAAACGGACCATTTTCCACATTTCTGAAGCATGACGTAATGGGGGGGTGTTATCTCTTTTGTCGAAAATCAGCCGTTTTTGCTCGAACATTAAATGCCTCCAAATGGTATTTAATTAACTTCCCGAGCCCCTGGAAGCATGAAAATCACTTTAAACATGCTAATTTTAGCTCTAACACTGATGATCCACCTACAAATGTGAACTGACGTTCAAAAATAAAACATTTGAAAACGGACCATTTTCCACATTTCTGAAGCATGACGTAATGGGGGGGTGTTATCTCTTTTGTCGAAAATCAGCCGTTTTTGCTCGAACATTAAATGCCTCCAAATGGTATTTAATTAACTTCCCGGGGTGAAGAAAAACTTTTTGAGAACTCAGAGTGAGTAAATTGGCCATTTTCATGCACTTTTAACCATTCCATAAATCTTGTGTTTTGGGCCCCTGGAAGCATGAAAATCACTTTAAACATGCTAATTTTAGCTCTAACACTGATGATCCACCTACAAATGTGAACTGACGTTCAAAAATAAAACATTTGAAAACGGACCATTTTCCACATTTCTGAAGCATGACGTAATGGGGGGGTGTTATCTCTTTTGTCGAAAATCAGCCGTTTTTGCTCGAACATTAAATGCCTCCAAATGGTATTTAATTAACTTCCCGGGGTGAAGAAACCCTTTTTGAGAACTCAGAGTGAGTAAATTGGCCATTTTCATGCACTTTTAACCATTCCATAAATCTTGTGTTTTGGGCCCCTGGAAGCATGAAAATCACTTTAAACATGCTAATTTTAGCTCTAACACTGATGATCCACCTACAAATGTGAACTGACGTTCAAAAATAAAACATTTGAAAACGGACCATTTTCCACATTTCTGAAGCATGACGTAATGGGGGGGTGTTATCTCTTTTGTCGAAAATCAGCCGTTTTTGCTCGAACATTAAATGCCTCCAAATGGTATTTAATTAACTTCCCGGGGTGAAGAAACCCTTTTTGAGAACTCAGAGTGAGTAAATTGGCCATTTTCATGCACTTTTAACCATTCCATAAATCTTGTGTTTTGGGCCCCTGGAAGCATGAAAATCACTTTAAACATGCTAATTTTAGCTCTAACACTGATGATCCACCTACAAATGTGAACTGACGTTCAAAAATAAAACATTTGAAAACGGACCATTTTCCACATTTCTGAAGCATGACGTAATGGGGGGGTGTTATCTCTTTTGTCGAAAATCAGCCGTTTTTGCTCGAACATTAAATGCCTCCAAATGGTATTTAATTAACTTCCCGGGGTGAAAAAACCCTTTTTGAGAACTCAGAGTGAGTAAATTGGCCATTTTCATGCACTTTTAACCATTCCATAAATCTTGTGTTTTGGGCCCCCGGAAGCATGAAAATCACTTTAAACATGCTAATTTTAGCTCTAACACTGATGATCCACCTACAAATGTGAACTGACGTTCAAAAATAAAACATTTGAAAACGGACCATTTTCCACATTTCTGAAGCATGACGTAATGGGGGGGTGTTATCTCTTTTGTCGAAAATCAGCCGTTTTTGCTCGAACATTAAATGCCTCCAAATGGTATTTAATTAACTTCCCGGGGTGAAGAAACCCTTTTTGAGAACTCAGAGAGAGTAAATTGGCCATTTTCATGCACTTTTAACCATTCCATAAATCTTGTGTTTTGGGCCCCTGGAAGCATGAAAATCACTTTAAACATGCTAATTTTAGCTCTAACACTGATGATCCACCTACAAATGTGAACTGACGTTCAAAAATAAAACATTTGAAAACGGACCATTTTCCACATTTCTGAAGCATGACGTAATGGGGGGGTGTTATCTCTTTTGTCGAAAATCAGCCGTTTTTGCTCGAACATTAAATGCCTCCAAATGGTATTTAATTAACTTCCCGGGGTGAAGAAACCCTTTTTGAGAACTCAGAGTGAGTAAATTGGCCATTTTCATGCACTTTTAACCATTCCATAAATCTTGTGTTTTGGGCCCCTGGAAGCATGAAAATCACTTTAAACATGCTAATTTTAGCTCTAACACTGATGATCCACCTACAAATGTGAACTGACGTTCAAAAATAAAACATTTGAAAACGGACCATTTTCCACATTTCTGAAGCATGACGTAATGGGGGGGTGTTATCTCTTTTGTCGAAAATCAGCCGTTTTTGCTCGAACATTAAATGCCTCCAAATGGTATTTAATTAACTTCCCGAGCCCCTGGAAGCATGAAAATCACTTTAAACATGCTAATTTTAGCTCTAACACTGATGATCCACCTACAAATGTGAACTGACGTTCAAAAATAAAACATTTGAAAACGGACCATTTTCCACATTTCTGAAGCATGACGTAATGGGGGGGTGTTATCTCTTTTGTCGAAAATCAGCCGTTTTTGCTCGAACATTAAATGCCTCCAAATGGTATTTAATTAACTTCCCGAGCCCCTGGAAGCATGAAAATCACTTTAAACATGCTAATTTTAGCTCTAACACTGATGATCCACCTACAAATGTGAACTGACGTTCAAAAATAAAACATTAGAAAACGGACCATTTTCCACATTTCTGAAGCATGACGTAATGGGGGGGTGTTATCTCTTTTGTTGAAAATCAGCCGTTTTTGCTCGAACATTAAATGCCTCCAAATGGTATTTAATTAACTTCCCGAGCCCCTGGAAGCATGAAAATCACTTTAAACATGCTAATTTTAGCTCTAACACTGATGATCCACCTACAAATGTGAACTGACGTTCAAAAATAAAACATTTGAAAACGGACCATTTTCCACATTTCTGAAGCATGACGTAATGGGGGGGTGTTATCTCTTTTGTCGAAAATCAGCCGTTTTTGCTTGAACATTAAATGCCTCCAAATGGTATTTAATTAACTTCCCGGGGTGAAGAAACCCTTTTTGAGAACTCAGAGTGAGTAAATTGGCCATTTTCATGCACTTTTAACCATTCCATAAATCTTGTGTTTTGGGCCCCTGGAAGCATGAAAATCACTTTAAACATGCTAATTTTAGCTCTAACACTGATGATCCACCTACAAATGTGAACTGACGTTCAAAAATAAAACATTTGAAAACTGACCATTTTCCACATTTCTGAAGCATGACGTAATGGGGGGGTGTTATCTCTTTTGTCGAAAATCAGCCGTTTTTGCTCGAACATTAAATGCCTCCAAATGGTATTTAATTAACTTCCCGAGCCCCTGGAAGCATGAAAATCACTTTAAACATGCTAATTTTAGCTCTAACACTGATGATCCACCTACAAATGTGAACTGACGTTCAAAAATAAAACATTTGAAAACGGACCATTTTCCACATTTCTGAAGCATGACGTAATGGGGGGGTGTTATCTCTTTTGTCGAAAATCAGCCGTTTTTGCTCGAACATTAAATGCCTCCAAATGGTATTTAATTAACTTCCCGAGCCCCTGGAAGCATGAAAATCACTTTAAACATGCTAATTTTAGCTCTAACACTGATGATCCACCTACAAATGTGAACTGACGTTCAAAAATAAAACATTTGAAAACGGACCATTTTCCACATTTCTGAAGCATGACGTAATGGGGGGGTGTTATCTCTTTTGTCGAAAATCAGCCGTTTTTGCTCGAACATTAAATGCCTCCAAATGGTATTTAATTAACTTCCCGAGCCCCTGGAAGCATGAAAATCACTTTAAACATGCTAATTTTAGCTCTAACACTGATGATCCACCTACAAATGTGAACTGACGTTCAAAAATAAAACATTTGAAAACGGACCATTTTCCACATTTCTGAAGCATGACGTAATGGGGGGGTGTTATCTCTTTTGTCGAAAATCAGCCGTTTTTGCTCGAACATTAAATGCCTCCAAATGGTATTTAATTAACTTCCCGGGGTGAAGAAACCCTTTTTGAGAACTCAGAGTGAGTAAATTGGCCATTTTCATGCACTTTTAACCATTCCATAAATCTTGTGTTTTGGGCCCCTGGAAGCATGAAAATCACTTTAAACATGCTAATTTTAGCTCTAACACTGATGATCCACCTACAAATGTGAACTGACGTTCAAAAATAAAACATTTGAAAACGGACCATTTTCCACATTTCTGAAGCATGACGTAATGGGGGGGTGTTATCTCTTTTGTCGAAAATCAGCCGTTTTTGCTCGAACATTAAATGCCTCCAAATGGTATTTAATTAACTTCCCGAGCCCCTGGAAGCATGAAAATCACTTTAAACATGCTAATTTTAGCTCTAACACTGATGATCCACCTACAAATGTGAACTGACGTTCAAAAATAAAACATTTGAAAACGGACCATTTTCCACATTTCTGAAGCATGACGTAATGGGGGGGTGTTATCTCTTTTGTCGAAAATCAGCCGTATTTGCTCGAACATTAAATGCCTCCAAATGATATTTAATTAACTTCCCGGGGTGAAGAAACCCTTTTTGAGAACTCAGAGTGAGTAAATTGGCCATTTTCATGCACTTTTAACCATTCCATAAATCTTGTGTTTTGGGCCCCTGGAAGCATGAAAATCACTTTAAACATGCTAATTTTAGCTCTAACACTGATGATCCACCTACAAATGTGAACTGACGTTCAAAAATAAAACATTTGAAAACGGACCATTTTCCACATTTCTGAAGCATGACGTAATGGGGGGGTGTTATCTCTTTTGTCGAAAATCAGCCGTTTTTGCTCGAACATTAAATGCCTCCAAATGGTATTTAATTAACTTCCCGAGCCCCTGGAAGCATGAAAATCACTTTAAACATGCTAATTTTAGCTCTAACACTGATGATCCACCTACAAATGTGAACTGACGTTCAAAAATAAAACATTTGAAAACGGACCATTTTCCACATTTCTGAAGCATGACGTAATGGGGGGGTGTTATCTCTTTTGTCGAAAATCAGCCGTTTTTGCTCGAACATTAAATGCCTCCAAATGGTATTTAATTAACTTCCCGAGCCCCTGGAAGCATGAAAATCACTTTAAACATGCTAATTTTAGCTCTAACACTGATGATCCACCTACAAATGTGAACTGACGTTCAAAAATAAAACATTTGAAAACGGACCATTTTCCACATTTCTGAAGCATGACGTAATGGGGGGGTGTTATCTCTTTTGTCGAAAATCAGCCGTTTTTGCTCGAACATTAAATGCCTCCAAATGGTATTTAATTAACTTCCCGAGCCCCTGGAAGCATGAAAATCACTTTAAACATGCTAATTTTAGCTCTAACACTGATGATCCACCTACAAATGTGAACTGACGTTCAAAAATAAAACATTTGAAAACGGACCATTTTCCACATTTCTGAAGCATGACGTAATGGGGGGGTGTTATCTCTTTTGTCGAAAATCAGCCGTTTTTGCTCGAACATTAAATGCCTCCAAATGGTATTTAATTAACTTCCCGAGCCCCTGGAAGCATGAAAATCACTTTAAACATGCTAATTTTAGCTCTAACACTGATGATCCACCTACAAATGTGAACTGACGTTCAAAAATAAAACATTTGAAAACGGACCATTTTCCACATTTCTGAAGCATGACGTAATGGGGGGGTGTTATCTCTTTTGTCGAAAATCAGCCGTTTTTGCTCGAACATTAAATGCCTCCAAATGGTATTTAATTAACTTCCCGAGCCCCTGGAAGCATGAAAATCACTTTAAACATGCTAATTTTAGCTCTAACACTGATGATCCACCTACAAATGTGAACTGACGTTCAAAAATAAAACATTTGAAAACGGACCATTTTCCACATTTCTGAAGCATGACGTAATGGGGGGGTGTTATCTCTTTTGTCGAAAATCAGCCGTTTTTGCTCGAACATTAAATGCCTCCAAATGGTATTTAATTAACTTCCCGAGCCCCTGGAAGCATGAAAATCACTTTAAACATGCTAATTTTAGCTCTAACACTGATGATCCACCTACAAATGTGAACTGACGTTCAAAAATAAAACATTTGAAAACGGACCATTTTCCACATTTCTGAAGCATGACGTAATGGGGGGGTGTTATCTCTTTTGTCGAAAATCAGCCGTTTTTGCTCGAACATTAAATGCCTCCAAATGGTATTTAATTAACTTCCCGAGCCCCTGGAAGCATGAAAATCACTTTAAACATGCTAATTTTAGCTCTAACACTGATGATCCACCTACAAATGTGAACTGACGTTCAAAAATAAAACATTTGAAAACGGACCATTTTCCACATTTCTGAAGCATGACGTAATGGGGGGGTGTTATCTCTTTTGTCGAAAATCAGCCGTTTTTGCTCGAACATTAAATGCCTCCAAATGGTATTTAATTAACTTCCCGGGGTGAAGAAACCCTTTTTGAGAACTCAGAGTGAGTAAATTGGCCATTTTCATGCACTTTTAACCATTCCATAAATCTTGTGTTTTGGGCCCCTGGAAGCATGAAAATCACTTTAAACATGCTAATTTTAGCTCTAACACTGATGATCCACCTACAAATGTGAACTGACGTTCAAAAATAAAACATTTGAAAACGGACCATTTTCCACATTTCTGAAGCATGACGTAATGGGGGGGTGTTATCTCTTTTGTCGAAAATCAGCCGTTTTTGCTCGAACATTAAATGCCTCCAAATGGTATTTAATTAACTTCCCGGGGTGAAGAAACCCTTTTTGAGAACTCAGAGTGAGTAAATTGGCCATTTTCATGCACTTTTAACCATTCCATAAATCTTGTGTTTTGGGCCCCTGGAAGCATGAAAATCACTTTAAACATGCTAATTTTAGCTCTAACACTGATGATCCACCTACAAATGTGAACTGACGTTCAAAAATAAAACATTTGAAAACGGACCATTTTCCACATTTCTGAAGCATGACGTAATGGGGGGGTGTTATCTCTTTTGTCGAAAATCAGCCGTTTTTGCTCGAACATTAAATGCCTCCAAATGGTATTTAATTAACTTCCCGGGGTGAAGAAACCCTTTTTGAGAACTCAGAGTGAGTAAATTGGCCATTTTCATGCACTTTTAACCATTCCATAAATCTTGTGGTTTGGGCCCCTGGAAGCATGAAAATCACTTTAAACATGCTAATTTTAGCTCTAACACTGATGATCCACCTACAAATGTGAACTGACGTTCAAAAATAAAACATTTGAAAACGGACCATTTTCCACATTTCTGAAGCATGACGTAATGGGGGGGTGTTATCTCTTTTGTCGAAAATCAGCCGTTTTTGCTCGAACATTAAATGCCTCCAAATGGTATTTAATTAACTTCCCGAGCCCCTGGAAGCATGAAAATCACTTTAAACATGCTAATTTTAGCTCTAACACTGATGATCCACCTACAAATGTGAACTGACGTTCAAAAATAAAACATTTGAAAACGGACCATTTTCCACATTTCTGAAGCATGACGTAATGGGGGGGTGTTATCTCTTTTGTCGAAAATCAGCCGTTTTTGCTCGAACATTAAATGCCTCCAAATGGTATTTAATTAACTTCCCGGGGTGAAGAAACCCTTTTTGAGAACTCAGAGTGAGTAAATTGGCCATTTTCATGCACTTTTAACCATTCCATAAATCTTGTGTTTTGGGCCCCTGGAAGCATGAAAATCACTTTAAACATGCTAATTTTAGCTCTAACACTGATGATCCACCTACAAATGTGAACTGACGTTCAAAAATAAAACATTTGAAAACGGACCATTTTCCACATTTCTGAAGCATGACGTAATGGGGGGGTGTTATCTCTTTTGTCGAAAATCAGCCGTTTTTGCTCGAACATTAAATGCCTCCAAATGGTATTTAATTAACTTCCCGAGCCCCTGGAAGCATGAAAATCACTTTAAACATGCTAATTTTAGCTCTAACACTGATGATCCACCTACAAATGTGAACTGACGTTCAAAAATAAAACATTTGAAAACGGACCATTTTCCACATTTCTGAAGCATGACGTAATGGGAGGGTGTTATCTCTTTTGTCGAAAATCAGCCGTTTTTGCTCGAACATTAAATGCCTCCAAATGGTATTTAATTAACTTCCCGGGGTGAAGAAACCCTTTTTGAGAACTCAGAGTGAGTAAATTGGCCATTTTCATGCACTTTTAACCATTCCATAAATCTTGTGTTTTGGGCCCCTTGAAGCATGAAAATCACTTTAAACATGCTAATTTTAGCTCTAACACTGATGATCCACCTACAAATGTGAACTGACGTTCAAAAATAAAACATTTGAAAACGGACCATTTTCCACATTTCTGAAGCATGACGTAATTGGGGGGTGTTATCTCTTTTGTCGAAAATCAGCCGTTTTTGCTCGAACATTAAATGCCTCCAAATGGTATTTAATTAACTTCCCGGGGTGAAGAAACCCTTTTTGAGAACTCAGAGTGAGTAAATTGGCCATTTTCATGCACTTTTAACCATTCCATAAATCTTGTGTTTTGGGCCCCTGGAAGCATGAAAATCACTTTAAACATGCTAATTTTAGCTCTAACACTGATGATCCACCTACAAATGTGAACTGACGTTCAAAAATAAAACATTTGAAAACGGACCATTTTCCACATTTCTGAAGCATGACGTAATGGGGGGGTGTTATCTCTTTTGTCGAAAATCAGCCGTTTTTGCTCGAACATTAAATGCCTCCAAATGGTATTTAATTAACTTCCCGGGGTGAAGAAACCCTTTTTGAGAACTCAGAGTGAGTAAATTGGCCATTTTCATGCACTTTTAACCATTCCATAAATCTTGTGTTTTGGGCCCCTGGAAGCATGAAAATCACTTTAAACATGCTAATTTTAGCTCTAACACTGATGATCCACCTACAAATGTGAACTGACGTTCAAAAATAAAACATTTGAAAACGGACCATTTTCCACATTTCTGAAGCATGACGTAATGGGGGGGTGTTATCTCTTTTGTCGAAAATCAGCCGTTTTTGCTCGAACATTAAATGCCTCCAAATGGTATTTAATTAACTTCCCGAGCCCCTGGAAGCATGAAAATCACTTTAAACATGCTAATTTTAGCTCTAACACTGATGATCCACCTACAAATGTGAACTGACGTTCAAAAATAAAACATTTGAAAACGGACCATTTTCCACATTTCTGAAGCATGACGTAATGGGGGGGTGTTATCTCTTTTGTCGAAAATCAGCCGTTTTTGCTCGAACATTAAATGCCTCCAAATGGTATTTAATTAACTTCCCGAGCCCCTGGAAGCATGAAAATCACTTTAAACATGCTAATTTTAGCTCTAACACTGATGATCCACCTACAAATGTGAACTGACGTTCAAAAATAAAACATTTGAAAACGGACCATTTTCCACATTTCTGAAGCATGACGTAATGGGGGGGTGTTATCTCTTTTGTCGAAAATCAGCCGTTTTTGCTCGAACATTAAATGCCTCCAAATGGTATTTAATTAACTTCCCGAGCCCCTGGAAGCATGAAAATCACTTTAAACATGCTAATTTTAGCTCTAACACTGATGATCCACCTACAAATGTGAACTGACGTTCAAAAATAAAACATTTGAAAACGGACCATTTTCCACATTTCTGAAGCATGACGTAATGGGGGGGTGTTATCTCTTTTGTCGAAAATCAGCCGTTTTTGCTCGAACATTAAATGCCTCCAAATGGTATTTAATTAACTTCCCGGGGTGAAGAAAAACTTTTTGAGAACTCAGAGTGAGTAAATTGGCCATTTTCATGCACTTTTAACCATTCCATAAATCTTGTGTTTTGGGCCCCTGGAAGCATGAAAATCACTTTAAACATGCTAATTTTAGCTCTAACACTGATGATCCACCTACAAATGTGAACTGACGTTCAAAAATAAAACATTTGAAAACGGACCATTTTCCACATTTCTGAAGCATGACGTAATGGGGGGGTGTTATCTCTTTTGTCGAAAATCAGCCGTTTTTGCTCGAACATTAAATGCCTCCAAATGGTATTTAATTAACTTCCCGGGGTGAAGAAACCCTTTTTGAGAACTCAGAGTGAGTAAATTGGCCATTTTCATGCACTTTTAACCATTCCATAAATCTTGTGTTTTGGGCCCCTGGAAGCATGAAAATCACTTTAAACATGCTAATTTTAGCTCTAACACTGATGATCCACCTACAAATGTGAACTGACGTTCAAAAATAAAACATTTGAAAACGGACCATTTTCCACATTTCTGAAGCATGACGTAATGGGGGGGTGTTATCTCTTTTGTCGAAAATCAGCCGTTTTTGCTCGAACATTAAATGCCTCCAAATGGTATTTAATTAACTTCCCGGGGTGAAGAAACCCTTTTTGAGAACTCAGAGTGAGTAAATTGGCCATTTTCATGCACTTTTAACCATTCCATAAATCTTGTGTTTTGGGCCCCTGGAAGCATGAAAATCACTTTAAACATGCTAATTTTAGCTCTAACACTGATGATCCACCTACAAATGTGAACTGACGTTCAAAAATAAAACATTTGAAAACGGACCATTTTCCACATTTCTGAAGCATGACGTAATGGGGGGGTGTTATCTCTTTTGTCGAAAATCAGCCGTTTTTGCTCGAACATTAAATGCCTCCAAATGGTATTTAATTAACTTCCCGGGGTGAAAAAACCCTTTTTGAGAACTCAGAGTGAGTAAATTGGCCATTTTCATGCACTTTTAACCATTCCATAAATCTTGTGTTTTGGGCCCCCGGAAGCATGAAAATCACTTTAAACATGCTAATTTTAGCTCTAACACTGATGATCCACCTACAAATGTGAACTGACGTTCAAAAATAAAACATTTGAAAACGGACCATTTTCCACATTTCTGAAGCATGACGTAATGGGGGGGTGTTATCTCTTTTGTCGAAAATCAGCCGTTTTTGCTCGAACATTAAATGCCTCCAAATGGTATTTAATTAACTTCCCGGGGTGAAGAAACCCTTTTTGAGAACTCAGAGAGAGTAAATTGGCCATTTTCATGCACTTTTAACCATTCCATAAATCTTGTGTTTTGGGCCCCTGGAAGCATGAAAATCACTTTAAACATGCTAATTTTAGCTCTAACACTGATGATCCACCTACAAATGTGAACTGACGTTCAAAAATAAAACATTTGAAAACGGACCATTTTCCACATTTCTGAAGCATGACGTAATGGGGGGGTGTTATCTCTTTTGTCGAAAATCAGCCGTTTTTGCTCGAACATTAAATGCCTCCAAATGGTATTTAATTAACTTCCCGGGGTGAAGAAACCCTTTTTGAGAACTCAGAGTGAGTAAATTGGCCATTTTCATGCACTTTTAACCATTCCATAAATCTTGTGTTTTGGGCCCCTGGAAGCATGAAAATCACTTTAAACATGCTAATTTTAGCTCTAACACTGATGATCCACCTACAAATGTGAACTGACGTTCAAAAATAAAACATTTGAAAACGGACCATTTTCCACATTTCTGAAGCATGACGTAATGGGGGGGTGTTATCTCTTTTGTCGAAAATCAGCCGTTTTTGCTCGAACATTAAATGCCTCCAAATGGTATTTAATTAACTTCCCGAGCCCCTGGAAGCATGAAAATCACTTTAAACATGCTAATTTTAGCTCTAACACTGATGATCCACCTACAAATGTGAACTGACGTTCAAAAATAAAACATTTGAAAACGGACCATTTTCCACATTTCTGAAGCATGACGTAATGGGGGGGTGTTATCTCTTTTGTCGAAAATCAGCCGTTTTTGCTCGAACATTAAATGCCTCCAAATGGTATTTAATTAACTTCCCGAGCCCCTGGAAGCATGAAAATCACTTTAAACATGCTAATTTTAGCTCTAACACTGATGATCCACCTACAAATGTGAACTGACGTTCAAAAATAAAACATTAGAAAACGGACCATTTTCCACATTTCTGAAGCATGACGTAATGGGGGGGTGTTATCTCTTTTGTTGAAAATCAGCCGTTTTTGCTCGAACATTAAATGCCTCCAAATGGTATTTAATTAACTTCCCGAGCCCCTGGAAGCATGAAAATCACTTTAAACATGCTAATTTTAGCTCTAACACTGATGATCCACCTACAAATGTGAACTGACGTTCAAAAATAAAACATTTGAAAACGGACCATTTTCCACATTTCTGAAGCATGACGTAATGGGGGGGTGTTATCTCTTTTGTCGAAAATCAGCCGTTTTTGCTTGAACATTAAATGCCTCCAAATGGTATTTAATTAACTTCCCGGGGTGAAGAAACCCTTTTTGAGAACTCAGAGTGAGTAAATTGGCCATTTTCATGCACTTTTAACCATTCCATAAATCTTGTGTTTTGGGCCCCTGGAAGCATGAAAATCACTTTAAACATGCTAATTTTAGCTCTAACACTGATGATCCACCTACAAATGTGAACTGACGTTCAAAAATAAAACATTTGAAAACGGACCATTTTCCACATTTCTGAAGCATGACATAATGGGGGGGTGTTATCTCTTTTGTCGAAAATCAGCCGTTTTTGCTCGAACATTAAATGCCTCCAAATGGTATTTAATTAACTTCCCGGGGTGACGAAACCCTTTTTGAGAACTCAGAGTGAGTAAATTGGCCATTTTCATGCACTTTTAACCATTCCATAAATCTTGTGTTTTGGGCCCCTGGAAGCATGAAAATCACTTTAAACATGCTAATTTTAGCTCTAACACTGATGATCCACCTACAAATGTGAACTGACGTTCAAAAATAAAACATTTGAAAACGGACCATTTTCCACATTTCTGAAGCATGACGTAATGGGGGGGTGTTATCTCTTTTGTCGAAAATCAGCCGTTTTTGCTCGAACATTAAATGCCTCCAAATGGTATTTAATTAACTTCCCGGGGTGAAGAAACCCTTTTTGAGAACTCAGAGTGAGTAAATTGGCCATTTTCATGCACTTTTAACCATTCCATAAATCTTGTGTTTTGGGCCCCTGGAAGCATGAAAATCACTTTAAACATGCTAATTTTAGCTCTAACACTGATGATCCACCTACAAATGTGAACTGACGTTCAAAAATAAAACATTTGAAAACGGACCATTTTCCACATTTCTGAAGCATGACGTAATGGGGGGGTGTTATCTCTTTTGTCGAAAATCAGCAGTTTTTGCTCGAACATTAAATGCCTCCAAATGGTATTTAATTAACTTCCCGGGGTGAAGAAACCCTTTTTGAGAACTCAGAGTGAGTAAATTGGCCATTTTCATGCACTTTTAACCATTCCATAAATCTTGTGTTTTGGGCCCCCGGAAGCATGAAAATCACTTTAAACATGCTAATTTTAGCTCTAACACTGATGATCCACCTACAAATGTGAACTGACGTTCAAAAATAAAACATTTGAAAACGGACCATTTTCCACATTTCTGAAGCATGACGTAATGGGGGGGTGTTATCTCTTTTGTCGAAAATCAGCCGTTTTTGCTCGAACATTAAATGCCTCCAAATGGTATTTAATTAACTTCCCGGGGTGAAGAAACCCTTTTTGAGAACTCAGAGTGAGTAAATTGGCCATTTTCATGCACTTTTAACCATTCCATAAATCTTGTGTTTTGGGCCCCTGGAAGCATGAAAATCACTTTAAACATGCTAATTTTAGCTCTAACACTGATGATCCACCTACAAATGTGAACTGACGTTAAAAAATAAAACATTTGAAAACGGACCATTTTCCACATTTCTGAAGCATGACGTAATGGGGGGGTGTTATCTCTTTTGTCGAAAATCAGCCGTTTTTGCTCGAACATTAAATGCCTCCAAATGGTATTTAATTAACTTCCCGGGGTGAAGAAACCCTTTTTGAGAACTCAGAGTGAGTAAATTGGCCATTTTCATGCACTTTTAACCATTCCATAAATCTTGTGTTTTGGGCCCCTGGAAGCATGAAAATCACTTTAAACATGCTAATTTTAGCTCTAACACTGATGATCCACCTACAAATGTGAACTGACGTTCAAAAATAAAACATTTGAAAACGGACCATTTTCCACATTTCTGAAGCATGAAGTAATGGGGGGGTGTTATCTCTTTTGTCGAAAATCAGCCGTTTTTGCTCGAACATTAAATGCCTCCAAATGGTATTTAATTAACTTCCCGAGCCCCTGGAAGCATGAAAATCACTTTAAACATGCTAATTTTAGCTCTAACACTGATGATCCACCTACAAATGTGAACTGACGTTCAAAAATAAAACATTTGAAAACGGACCATTTTCCACATTTCTGAAGCATGACGTAATGGGGGGGTGTTATCTCTTTTGTCGAAAATCAGCCGTTTTTGCTCGAACATTAAATGCCTCCAAATGGTATTTAATTAACTTCCCGAGCCCCTGGAAGCATGAAAATCACTTTAAACATGCTAATTTTAGCTCTAACACTGATGATCCACCTACAAATGTGAACTGACGTTCAAAAATAAAACATTAGAAAACGGACCATTTTCCACATTTCTGAAGCATGACGTAATGGGGGGGTGTTATCTCTTTTGTCGAAAATCAGCCGTTTTTGCTCGAACATTAAATGCCTCCAAATGGTATTTAATTAACTTCCCGAGCCCCTGGAAGCATGAAAATCACTTTAAACATGCTAATTTTAGCTCTAACACTGATGATCCACCTACAAATGTGAACTGACGTTCAAAAATAAAACATTTGAAAACGGACCATTTTCCACATTTCTGAAGCATGACGTAATGGGGGGTGTTATCTCTTTTGTCGAAAATCAGCCGTTTTTGCTCGAACATTAAATGCCTCCAAATGGTATTTAATTAACTTCCCGGGGTGAAGAAACCCTTTTTGAGAACTCAGAGTGAGTAAATTGGCCATTTTCATGCACTTTTAACCATTCCATAAATCTTGTGTTTTGGGCCCCTGGAAGCATGAAAATCACTTTAAACATGCTAATTTTAGCTCTAACACTGATGATCCACCTACAAATGTGAACTGACGTTCAAAAATAAAACATTTGAAAACGGACCATTTTCCACATTTCTGAAGCATGACATAATTGGGGGGTGTTATCTCTTTTGTCGAAAATCAGCCGTTTTTGCTCGAACATTAAATGCCTCCAAATGGTATTTAATTAACTTCCCGGGGTGAAGAAACCCTTTTTGAGAACTCAGAGTGAGTAAATTGGCCATTTTCATGCACTTTTAACCATTCCATAAATCTTGTGTTTTGGGCCCCTGGAAGCATGAAAATCACTTTAAACATGCTAATTTTAGCTCTAACACTGATGATCCACCTACAAATGTGAACTGACGTTCAAAAATAAAACATTTGAAAACGGACCATTTTCCACATTTCTGAAGCATGACGTAATGGGGGGGTGTTATCTCTTTTGTCGAAAATCAGCCGTTTTTGCTCGAACATTAAATGCCTCCAAATGGTATTTAATTAACTTCCCGGGGTGAAGAAACCCTTTTTGAGAACTCAGAGTGAGTAAATTGGCCATTTTCATGCACTTTTAACCATTCCATAAATCTTGTGTTTTGGGCCCCTGGAAGCATGAAAATCACTTTAAACATGCTAATTTTAGCTCTAACACTGATGATCCACCTACAAATGTGAACTGACGTTCAAAAATAAAACATTTGAAAACGGACCATTTTCCACATTTCTGAAGCATGACGTAATGGGGGGGTGTTATCTCTTTTGTCGAAAATCAGCCGTTTTTGCTCGAACATTAAATGCCTCCAAATGGTATTTAATTAACTTCCCGAGCCCCTGGAAGCATGAAAATCACTTTAAACATGCTAATTTTAGCTCTAACACTGATGATCCACCTACAAATGTGAACTGACGTTCAAAAATAAAACATTTGAAAACAGACCATTTTCCACATTTCTGAAGCATGACGTAATGGGGGGGTGTTATCTCTTTTGTCGAAAATCAGCCGTTTTTGCTCGAACATTAAATGCCTCCAAATGGTATTTAATTAACTTCCTGAGCCCCTGGAAGCATGAAAATCACTTTAAACATGCTAATTTTAGCTCTAACACTGATGATCCACCTACAAATGTGAACTGACGTTCAAAAATAAAACATTTGAAAACGGACCATTTTCCACATTTCTGAAGCATGACGTAATGGGGGGGTGTTATCTCTTTTGTCGAAAATCAGCCGTTTTTGCTCGAACATTAAATGCCTCCAAATGGTATTTAATTAACTTCCCGGGGTGAAGAAACCCTTTTTGAGAACTCAGAGTGAGTAAATTGGCCATTTTCATGCACTTTTACCATTCCATAAATCTTGTGTTTTGGGCCCCTGGAAGCATGAAAATCACTTTAAACATGCTAATTTTAGCTCTAACACTGATGATCAACCTACAAATGTGAACTGACGTTCAAAAATAAAACATTTGAAAACGGACCATTTTCCACATTTCTGAAGCATGACGTAATGGGGGGGTGTTATCTCTTTTGTCGAAAATCAGCCGTTTTTGCTCGAACATTAAATGCCTCCAAATGGTATTTAATTAACTTCCCGAGCCCCTGGAAGCATGAAAATCACTTTAAACATGCTAATTTTAGCTCTAACACTGATGATCCACCTACAAATGTGAACTGACGTTCAAAAATAAAACATTTGAAAACGGACCATTTTCCACATTTCTGAAGCATGACGTAATGGGGGGGTGTTATCTCTTTTGTCGAAAATCAGCCGTTTTTGCTCGAACATTAAATGCCTCCAAATGGTATTTAATTAACTTCCCGGGGTGAAGAAACCCTTTTTGAGAACTCAGAGTGAGTAAATTGGCCATTTTCATGCACTTTTAACCATTCCATAAATCTTGTGTTTTGGGCCCCTGGAAGCATGAAAATCACTTTAAACATGCTAATTTTAGCTCTAACACTGATGATCCACCTACAAATGTGAACTGACGTTCAAAAATAAAACATTTGAAAACGGACCATTTTCCACATTTCTGAAGCATGACGTAATGGGGGGGTGTTATCTCTTTTGTCGAAAATCAGCCGTTTTTGCTCGAACATTAAATGCCTCCAAATGGTATTTAATTAACTTCCCGAGCCCCTGGAAGCATGAAAATCACTTTAAACATGCTAATTTTAGCTCTAACACTGATGATCCACCTACAAATGTGAACTGACGTTCAAAAATAAAACATTTGAAAACGGACCATTTTCCACATTTCTGAAGCATGACGTAATGGGGGGGTGTTATCTCTTTTGTCGAAAATCAGCCGTTTTTGCTCGAACATTAAATGCCTCCAAATGGTATTTAATTAACTTCCCGGGCCCCTGGAAGCATGAAAATCACTTTAAACATGCTAATTTTAGCTCTAACACTGATGATCCACCTACAAATGTGAACTGACGTTCAAAAATAAAACATTTGAAAACGGACCATTTTCCACATTTCTGAAGCATGACGTAATGGGGGGGTGTTATCTCTTTTGTCGAAAATCAGCCGTTTTTGCTCGAACATTAAATGCCTCCAAATGGTATTTAATTAACTTCCCGAGCCCCTGGAAGCATGAAAATCACTTTAAACATGCTCATTTTAGCTCTAACACTGATGATCCACCTCCAAATGTGAACTGACGTTCAAAAATAAAACATTTGAAAACGGACCATTTTCCACATTTCTGAAGCATGACGTAGTGGGGGGGTGTTATCTCTTTTGTCGAAAATCAGCCGTTTTTGCTCGAACATTAAATGCCTCCAAATGGTATTTAATTAACTTCCCGAGCCCCTGGAAGCATGAAAATCACTTTAAACATGCTAATTTTAGCTCTAACACTGATGATCCACCTACAAATGTGAACTGACGTTCAAAAATAAAACATTTGAAAACGGACCATTTTCCACATTTCTGAAGCATGACGTAATGGGGGGGTGTTATCTCTTTTGTCGAAAATCAGCCGTTTTTGCTCGAACATTAAATGCCTCCAAATGGTATTTAATTAACTTCCCGAGCCCCTGGAAGCATGAAAATCACTTTAAACATGCTAATTTTAGCTCTAACACTGATGATCCACCTACAAATGTGAACTGACGTTCAAAAATAAAACATTTGAAAACGGACCATTTTCCACATTTCTGAAGCATGACGTAATGGGGGGGTGTTATCTCTTTTGTCGAAAATCAGCCGTTTTTGCTCGAACATTAAATGCCTCCAAATGGTATTTAATTAACTTCCCGGGGTGAAGAAACCCTTTTTGAGAACTCAGAGTGAGTAAATTGGCCATTTTCATGCACTTTTAACCATTCCATAAATCTTGTGTTTTGGGCCCCTGGAAGCATGAAAATCACTTTAAACATGCTAATTTTAGCTCTAACACTGATGATCCACCTACAAATGTGAACTGACGTTCAAAAATAAAACATTTGAAAACGGACCATTTTCCACATTTCTGAAGCATGACGTAATGGGGGGGTGTTATCTCTTTTGTCGAAAATCAGCCGTTTTTGCTCGAACATTAAATGCCTCCAAATGGTATTTAATTAACTTCCCGGGGTGAAGAAACCCTTTTTGAGAACTCAGAGTGAGTAAATTGGCCATTTTCATGCACTTTTAACCATTCCATAAATCTTGTGTTTTGGGCCCCTGGAAGCATGAAAATCACTTTAAACATGCTAATTTTAGCTCTAACACTGATGATCCACCTACAAATGTGAACTGACGTTCAAAAATAAAACATTTGAAAACGGACCATTTTCCACATTTCTGAAGCATGACGTAATGGGGGGTGTTATCTCTTTTGTTGAAAATCAGCCGTTTTTGCTCGAACATTAAATGCCTCCAAATGGTATTTAATTAACTTCCCGGGGTGAAGAAACCCTTTTTGAGAACTCAGAGTGAGTAAATTGGCCATTTTCATGCACTTTTAACCATTCCATAAATCTTGTGTTTTGGGCCCCTGGAAGCATGAAAATCACTTTAAACATGCTAATTTTAGCTCTAACACTGATGATCCACCTACAAATGTGAACTGACGTTCAAAAATAAAACATTTGAAAACGGACCATTTTCCACATTTCTGAAGCATGACGTAATGGGGGGGTGTTATCTCTTTTGTCGAAAATCAGCCGTTTTTGCTCGAACATTAAATGCCTCCAAATGGTATTTAATTAACTTCCCGAGCCCCTGGAAGCATGAAAATCACTTTAAACATGCTAATTTTAGCTCTAACACTGATGATCCACCTACAAATGTGAACTGACATTCAAAAATAAAACATTTGAAAACGGACCATTTTCCACATTTCTGAAGCATGACGTAATGGGGGGGGGTGTTATCTCTTTTGTCGAAAATCAGCCGTTTTTGCTCGAACATTAAATGCCTCCAAATGGTATTTAATTAACTTCCCGAGCCCCTGGAAGCATGAAAATCACTTTAAACATGCTAATTTTAGCTCTAACACTGATGATCCACCTACAAATGTGAACTGACGTTCAAAAATAAAACATTTGAAAACGGACCATTTTCCACATTTCTGAAGCATGACGTAATGGGGGGTGTTATCTCTTTTGTCGAAAATCAGCCGTTTTTGCTCGAACATTAAATGCCTCCAAATGGTATTTAATTAACTTCCCGAGCCCCTGGAAGCATGAAAATCACTTTAAACATGCTAATTTTAGCTCTAACACTGATGATCCACCTACAAATGTGAACTGACGTTCAAAAATAAAACATTTGAAAACGGACCATTTTCCACATTTCTGAAGCATGACGTAATGGGGGGGTGTTATCTCTTTTGTCGAAAATCAGCCGTTTTTGCTCGAACATTAAATGCCTCCAAATGGTATTTAATTAACTTCCCGGGGTGAAGAAACCCTTTTTGAGAACTCAGAGTGAGTAAATTGGCCATTTTCATGCACTTTTAACCATTCCATAAATCTTGTGTTTTGGGCCCCTGGAAGCATGAAAATCACTTTAAACATGCTAATTTTAGCTCTAACACTGATGATCCACCTACAAATGTGAACTGACGTTCAAAAATAAAACATTTGAAAACGGACCATTTTCCACATTTCTGAAGCATGACGTAATGGGGGGGTGTTATCTCTTTTGTCGAAAATCAGCCGTTTTTGCTCGAACATTAAATGCCTCCAAATGGTATTTAATTAACTTCCCGAGCCCCTGGAAGCATGAAAATCACTTTAAACATGCTAATTTTAGCTCTAACACTGATGATCCACCTACAAATGTGAACTGACGTTCAAAAATAAAACATTTGAAAACGGACCATTTTCCACATTTCTGAAGCATGACGTAATGGGGGGGTGTTATCTCTTTTGTCGAAAATCAGCCGTTTTTGCTCGAACATTAAATGCCTCCAAATGGTATTTAATTAACTTCCCGAGCCCCTGGAAGCATGAAAATCACTTTAAACATGCTAATTTTAGCTCTAACACTGATGATCCACCTACAAATGTGAACTGACGTTCAAAAATAAAACATTTGAAAACGGACCATTTTCCACATTTCTGAAGCATGACGTAATGGGGGGGTGTTATCTCTTTTGTCGAAAATCAGCCGTTTTTGCTCGAACATTAAATGCCTCCAAATGGTATTTAATTAACTTCCCGAGCCCCTGGAAGCATGAAAATCACTTTAAACATGCTAATTTTAGCTCTAACACTGATGATCCACCTACAAATGTGAACTGACGTTCAAAAATAAAACATTTGAAAACGGACCTTTTTCCACATTTCTGAAGCATGACGTAATGGGGGGGTGTTATCTCTTTTGTCGAAAATCAGCCGTTTTTGCTCGAACATTAAATGCCTCCAAATGGTATTTAATTAACTTCCCGAGCCCCTGGAAGCATGAAAATCACTTTAAACATGCTAATTTTAGCTCTAACACTGATGATCCACCTACAAATGTGAACTGACGTTCAAAAATAAAACATTTGAAAACGGACCATTTTCCACATTTCTGAAGCATGACGTAATGGGGGGGTGTTATCTCTTTTGTCGAAAATCAGCCGTTTTTGCTCGAACATTAAATGCCTCCAAATGGTATTTAATTAACTTCCCGAGCCCCTGGAAGCATGAAAATCACTTTAAACATGCTAATTTTAGCTCTAACACTGATGATCCACCTACAAATGTGAACTGACGTTCAAAAATAAAACATTTGAAAACGGACCATTTTCCACATTTCTGAAGCATGACGTAATGGGGGGGTCTTATCTCTTTTGTCGAAAATCAGCCGTTTTTGCTCGAACATTAAATGCCTCCAAATGGTATTTAATTAACTTCCCGAGCCCCTGGAAGCATGAAAATCACTTTAAACATGCTAATTTTAGCTCTAACACTGATGATCCACCTACAAATGTGAACTGACGTTCAAAAATAAAACATTTGAAAACGGACCATTTTCCACATTTCTGAAGCATGACGTAATGGGGGGGTGTTATCTCTTTTGTCGAAAATCAGCCGTTTTTGCTCGAACATTAAATGCCTCCAAATGGTATTTAATTAACTTCCCGGGGTGAAGAAACCCTTTTTGAGAACTCGGAGTGAGTAAATTGGCCATTTTCATGCACTTTTAACCATTCCATAAATCTTGTGTTTTGGGCCCCTGGAAGCATGAAAATCACTTTAAACATGCTAATTTTAGCTCTAACACTGATGATCCACCTACAAATGTGAACTGACGTTCAAAAATAAAACATTTGAAAACGGACCATTTTCCACATTTCTGAAGCATGACGTAATGGGGGGTGTTATCTCTTTTGTCGAAAATCAGCCGTTTTTGCTCGAACATTAAATGCCTCCAAATGGTATTTAATTAACTTCCCGGGGTGAAGAAACCCTTTTTGAGAACTCAGAGTGAGTAAATTGGCCATTTTCATGCACTTTTAACCATTCCATAAATCTTGTGTTTTGGGCCCCTGGAAGCATGAAAATCACTTTAAACATGCTAATTTTAGCTCTAACACTGATGATCCACCTACAAATGTGAACTGACGTTCAAAAATAAAACATTTGAAAACGGACCATTTTCCACATTTCTGAAGCATGACGTAATGGGGGGGTGTTATCTCTTTTGTCGAAAATCAGCCGTTTTTGCTCGAACATTAAATGCCTCCAAATGGTATTTAATTAACTTCCCGGGGTGAAGAAACCCTTTTTGAGAACTCAGAGTGAGTAAATTGGCCATTTTCATGCACTTTTAACCATTCCATAAATCTTGTGTTTTGGGCCCCTGGAAGCATGAAAATCACTTTAAACATGCTAATTTTAGCTCTAACACTGATGATCCACCTACAAATGTGAACTGACGTTCAAAAATAAAACATTTGAAAACGGACCATTTTCCACATTTCTGAAGCATGACGTAATGGGGGGTGTTATCTCTTTTGTCGAAAATCAGCCGTTTTTGCTCGAACATTAAATGCCTCCAAATGGTATTTAATTAACTTCCCGAGCCCCTGGAAGCATGAAAATCACTTTAAACATGCTAATTTTAGCTGTAACACTGATGATCCACCTACAAATGTGAACTGACGTTCAAAAATAAAACATTTGAAAACAGACCATTTTCCACATTTCTGAAGCATGACGTAATGGGGGGGTGTTATCTCTTTTGTCGAAAATCAGCCGTTTTTGCTCGAACATTAAATGCCTCCAAATGGTATTTATTTCACTTCCCGAGCCCCTGGAAGCATGAAAATCACTTTAAACATGCTAATTTTAGCTCTAACACTGATGATCCACCTACAAATGTGAACTGACGTTCAAAAATAAAACATTTGAAAACGGACCATTTTCCACATTTCTGAAGCATGACGTAATGGGGGGGTGTTATCTCTTTTGTCGAAAATCAGCCGTTTTTGCTCGAACATTAAATGCCTCCAAATGGTATTTAATTAACTTCCCGAGCCCCTGGAAGCATGAAAATCACTTTAAACATGCTAATTTTAGCTCTAACACTGATGATCCACCTACAAATGTGAACTGACGTTCAAAAATAAAACATTTGAAAACGGACCATTTTCCACATTTCTGAAGCATGACGTAATGGGGGGGTGTTATCTCTTTTGTCGAAAATCAGCCGTTTTTGCTCGAACATTAAATGCCTCCAAATGGTATTTAATTAACTTCCCGGGGTGAAGAAACCCTTTTTGAGAACTCAGAGTGAGTAAATTGGCCATTTTCATGCACTTTTAACCATTCCATAAATCTTGTGTTTTGGGCCCCTGGAAGCATGAAAATCACTTTAAACATGCTAATTTTAGCTCTAACACTGATGATCCACCTACAAATGTGAACTGACGTTCAAAAATAAAACATTTGAAAACGGACCATTTTCCACATTTCTGAAGCATGACGTAATGGGGGGTGTTATCTCTTTTGTCGAAAATCAGCCGTTTTTGCTCGAACATTAAATGCCTCCAAATGGTATTTAATTAACTTCCCGGGGTGAAGAAACCCTTTTTGAGAACTCAGAGTGAGTAAATTGGCCATTTTCATGCACTTTTAACCATTCCATAAATCTTGTGTTTTGGGCCCCTGGAAGCATGAAAATCACTTTAAACATGCTAATTTTAGCTCTAACACTGATGATCCACCTACAAATGTGAACTGACGTTCAAAAATAAAACATTTGAAAACGGACCATTTTCCACATTTCTGAAGCATGACGTAATGGGGGGGTGTTATCTCTTTTGTCGAAAATCAGCCGTTTTTGCTCGAACATTAAATGCCTCCAAATGGTATTTAATTAACTTCCCGGGGTGAAGAAACCCTTTTTGAGAACTCAGAGTGAGTAAATTGGCCATTTTCATGCACTTTTAACCATTCCATAAATCTTGTGTTTTGGGCCCCTGGAAGCATGAAAATCACTTTAAACATGCTAATTTTAGCTCTAACACTGATGATCCACCTACAAATGTGAACTGACGTTCAAAAATAAAACATTTGAAAACGGACCATTTTCCACATTTCTGAAGCATGACGTAATGGGGGGTGTTATCTCTTTTGTCGAAAATCAGCCGTTTTTGCTCGAACATTAAATGCCTCCAAATGGTATTTAATTAACTTCCCGAGCCCCTGGAAGCATGAAAATCACTTTAAACATGCTAATTTTAGCTGTAACACTGATGATCCACCTACAAATGTGAACTGACGTTCAAAAATAAAACATTTGAAAACAGACCATTTTCCACATTTCTGAAGCATGACGTAATGGGGGGGTGTTATCTCTTTTGTCGAAAATCAGCCGTTTTTGCTCGAACATTAAATGCCTCCAAATGGTATTTATTTCACTTCCCGAGCCCCTGGAAGCATGAAAATCACTTTAAACATGCTAATTTTAGCTCTAACACTGATGATCCACCTACAAATGTGAACTGACGTTCAAAAATAAAACATTTGAAAACGGACCATTTTCCACATTTCTGAAGCATGACGTAATGGGGGGGTGTTATCTCTTTTGTCGAAAATCAGCCGTTTTTGCTCGAACATTAAATGCCTCCAAATGGTATTTAATTAACTTCCCGAGCCCCTGGAAGCATGAAAATCACTTTAAACATGCTAATTTTAGCTCTAACACTGATGATCCACCTACAAATGTGAACTGACGTTCAAAAATAAAACATTTGAAAACGGACCATTTTCCACATTTCTGAAGCATGACGTAATGGGGGGGTGTTATCTCTTTTGTCGAAAATCAGCCGTTTTTGCTCGAACATTAAATGCCTCCAAATGGTATTTAATTAACTTCCCGAGCCCCTGGAAGCATGAAAATCACTTTAAACATGCTAATTTTAGCTCTAACACTGATGATCCACCTACAAATGTGAACTGACGTTCAAAAATAAAACATTTGAAAACGGACCATTTTCCACATTTCTGAAGCATGACGTAATGGGGGGGTCTTATCTCTTTTGTCGAAAATCAGCCGTTTTTGCTCGAACATTAAATGCCTCCAAATGGTATTTAATTAACTTCCCGAGCCCCTGGAAGCATGAAAATCACTTTAAACATGCTAATTTTAGCTCTAACACTGATGATCCACCTACAAATGTGAACTGACGTTCAAAAATAAAACATTTGAAAACGGACCATTTTCCACATTTCTGAAGCATGACGTAATGGGGGGGTGTTATCTCTTTTGTCGAAAATCAGCCGTTTTTGCTCGAACATTAAATGCCTCCAAATGGTATTTAATTAACTTCCCGGGGTGAAGAAACCCTTTTTGAGAACTCGGAGTGAGTAAATTGGCCATTTTTATGCACTTTTAACCATTCCATAAATCTTGTGTTTTGGGCCCCTGGAAGCATGAAAATCACTTTAAACATGCTAATTTTAGCTCTAACACTGATGATCCACCTACAAATGTGAACTGACGTTCAAAAATAAAACATTTGAAAACGGACCATTTTCCACATTTCTGAAGCATGACGTAATGGGGGGTGTTATCTCTTTTGTCGAAAATCAGCCGTTTTTGCTCGAACATTAAATGCCTCCAAATGGTATTTAATTAACTTCCCGGGGTGAAGAAACCCTTTTTGAGAACTCAGAGTGAGTAAATTGGCCATTTTCATGCACTTTTAACCATTCCATAAATCTTGTGTTTTGGGCCCCTGGAAGCATGAAAATCACTTTAAACATGCTAATTTTAGCTCTAACACTGATGATCCACCTACAAATGTGAACTGACGTTCAAAAATAAAACATTTGAAAACGGACCATTTTCCACATTTCTGAAGCATGACGTAATGGGGGGGTGTTATCTCTTTTGTCGAAAATCAGCCGTTTTTGCTCGAACATTAAATGCCTCCAAATGGTATTTAATTAACTTCCCGGGGTGAAGAAACCCTTTTTGAGAACTCAGAGTGAGTAAATTGGCCATTTTCATGCACTTTTAACCATTCCATAAATCTTGTGTTTTGGGCCCCTGGAAGCATGAAAATCACTTTAAACATGCTAATTTTAGCTCTAACACTGATGATCCACCTACAAATGTGAACTGACGTTCAAAAATAAAACATTTGAAAACGGACCATTTTCCACATTTCTGAAGCATGACGTAATGGGGGGTGTTATCTCTTTTGTCGAAAATCAGCCGTTTTTGCTCGAACATTAAATGCCTCCAAATGGTATTTAATTAACTTCCCGAGCCCCTGGAAGCATGAAAATCACTTTAAACATGCTAATTTTAGCTGTAACACTGATGATCCACCTACAAATGTGAACTGACGTTCAAAAATAAAACATTTGAAAACAGACCATTTTCCACATTTCTGAAGCATGACGTAATGGGGGGGTGTTATCTCTTTTGTCGAAAATCAGCCGTTTTTGCTCGAACATTAAATGCCTCCAAATGGTATTTATTTCACTTCCCGAGCCCCTGGAAGCATGAAAATCACTTTAAACATGCTAATTTTAGCTCTAACACTGATGATCCACCTACAAATGTGAACTGACGTTCAAAAATAAAACATTTGAAAACGGACCATTTTCCACATTTCTGAAGCATGACGTAATGGGGGGGTGTTATCTCTTTTGTCGAAAATCAGCCGTTTTTGCTCGAACATTAAATGCCTCCAAATGGTATTTAATTAACTTCCCGAGCCCCTGGAAGCATGAAAATCACTTTAAACATGCTAATTTTAGCTCTAACACTGATGATCCACCTACAAATGTGAACTGACGTTCAAAAATAAAACATTTGAAAACGGACCATTTTCCACATTTCTGAAGCATGACGTAATGGGGGGGTGTTATCTCTTTTGTCGAAAATCAGCCGTTTTTGCTCGAACATTAAATGCCTCCAAATGGTATTTAATTAACTTCCCGAGCCCCTGGAAGCATGAAAATCACTTTAAACATGCTAATTTTAGCTCTAACACTGATGATCCACCTACAAATGTGAACTGACGTTCAAAAATAAAACATTTGAAAACGGACCATTTTCCACATTTCTGAAGCATGACGTAATGGGGGGGTGTTATCTCTTTTGTCGAAAATCAGCCGTTTTTGCTCGAACATTAAATGCCTCCAAATGGTATTTAATTAACTTCCCGAGCCCCTGGAAGCATGAAAATCACTTTAAACATGCTAATTTTAGCTCTAACACTGATGATCCACCTACAAATGTGAACTGACGTTCAAAAATAAAACATTTGAAAACGGACCTTTTTCCACATTTCTGAAGCATGACGTAATGGGGGGGTGTTATCTCTTTTGTCGAAAATCAGCCGTTTTTGCTCGAACATTAAATGCCTCCAAATGGTATTTAATTAACTTCCCGAGCCCCTGGAAGCATGAAAATCACTTTAAACATGCTAATTTTAGCTCTAACACTGATGATCCACCTACAAATGTGAACTGACGTTCAAAAATAAAACATTTGAAAACGGACCATTTTCCACATTTCTGAAGCATGACGTAATGGGGGGGTGTTATCTCTTTTGTCGAAAATCAGCCGTTTTTGCTCGAACATTAAATGCCTCCAAATGGTATTTAATTAACTTCCCGAGCCCCTGGAAGCATGAAAATCACTTTAAACATGCTAATTTTAGCTCTAACACTGATGATCCACCTACAAATGTGAACTGACGTTCAAAAATAAAACATTTGAAAACGGACCATTTTCCACATTTCTGAAGCATGACGTAATGGGGGGGTCTTATCTCTTTTGTCGAAAATCAGCCGTTTTTGCTCGAACATTAAATGCCTCCAAATGGTATTTAATTAACTTCCCGAGCCCCTGGAAGCATGAAAATCACTTTAAACATGCTAATTTTAGCTCTAACACTGATGATCCACCTACAAATGTGAACTGACGTTCAAAAATAAAACATTTGAAAACGGACCATTTTCCACATTTCTGAAGCATGACGTAATGGGGGGGTGTTATCTCTTTTGTCGAAAATCAGCCGTTTTTGCTCGAACATTAAATGCCTCCAAATGGTATTTAATTAACTTCCCGGGGTGAAGAAACCCTTTTTGAGAACTCGGAGTGAGTAAATTGGCCATTTTCATGCACTTTTAACCATTCCATAAATCTTGTGTTTTGGGCCCCTGGAAGCATGAAAATCACTTTAAACATGCTAATTTTAGCTCTAACACTGATGATCCACCTACAAATGTGAACTGACGTTCAAAAATAAAACATTTGAAAACGGACCATTTTCCACATTTCTGAAGCATGACGTAATGGGGGGTGTTATCTCTTTTGTCGAAAATCAGCCGTTTTTGCTCGAACATTAAATGCCTCCAAATGGTATTTAATTAACTTCCCGGGGTGAAGAAACCCTTTTTGAGAACTCAGAGTGAGTAAATTGGCCATTTTCATGCACTTTTAACCATTCCATAAATCTTGTGTTTTGGGCCCCTGGAAGCATGAAAATCACTTTAAACATGCTAATTTTAGCTCTAACACTGATGATCCACCTACAAATGTGAACTGACGTTCAAAAATAAAACATTTGAAAACGGACCATTTTCCACATTTCTGAAGCATGACGTAATGGGGGGGTGTTATCTCTTTTGTCGAAAATCAGCCGTTTTTGCTCGAACATTAAATGCCTCCAAATGGTATTTAATTAACTTCCCGGGGTGAAGAAACCCTTTTTGAGAACTCAGAGTGAGTAAATTGGCCATTTTCATGCACTTTTAACCATTCCATAAATCTTGTGTTTTGGGCCCCTGGAAGCATGAAAATCACTTTAAACATGCTAATTTTAGCTCTAACACTGATGATCCACCTACAAATGTGAACTGACGTTCAAAAATAAAACATTTGAAAACGGACCATTTTCCACATTTCTGAAGCATGACGTAATGGGGGGTGTTATCTCTTTTGTCGAAAATCAGCCGTTTTTGCTCGAACATTAAATGCCTCCAAATGGTATTTAATTAACTTCCCGAGCCCCTGGAAGCATGAAAATCACTTTAAACATGCTAATTTTAGCTGTAACACTGATGATCCACCTACAAATGTGAACTGACGTTCAAAAATAAAACATTTGAAAACAGACCATTTTCCACATTTCTGAAGCATGACGTAATGGGGGGGTGTTATCTCTTTTGTCGAAAATCAGCCGTTTTTGCTCGAACATTAAATGCCTCCAAATGGTATTTATTTCACTTCCCGAGCCCCTGGAAGCATGAAAATCACTTTAAACATGCTAATTTTAGCTCTAACACTGATGATCCACCTACAAATGTGAACTGACGTTCAAAAATAAAACATTTGAAAACGGACCATTTTCCACATTTCTGAAGCATGACGTAATGGGGGGGTGTTATCTCTTTTGTCGAAAATCAGCCGTTTTTGCTCGAACATTAAATGCCTCCAAATGGTATTTAATTAACTTCCCGAGCCCCTGGAAGCATGAAAATCACTTTAAACATGCTAATTTTAGCTCTAACACTGATGATCCACCTACAAATGTGAACTGACGTTCAAAAATAAAACATTTGAAAACGGACCATTTTCCACATTTCTGAAGCATGACGTAATGGGGGGGTGTTATCTCTTTTGTCGAAAATCAGCCGTTTTTGCTCGAACATTAAATGCCTCCAAATGGTATTTAATTAACTTCCCGGGGTGAAGAAACCCTTTTTGAGAACTCAGAGTGAGTAAATTGGCCATTTTCATGCACTTTTAACCATTCCATAAATCTTGTGTTTTGGGCCCCTGGAAGCATGAAAATCACTTTAAACATGCTAATTTTAGCTCTAACACTGATGATCCACCTACAAATGTGAACTGACGTTCAAAAATAAAACATTTGAAAACGGACCATTTTCCACATTTCTGAAGCATGACGTAATGGGGGGGGTGTTATCTCTTTTGTCGAAAATCAGCCGTTTTTGCTCGAACATTAAATGCCTCCAAATGGTATTTAATTAACTTCCCGGGGTGAAGAAACCCTTTTTGAGAACTCAGAGTGAGTAAATTGGCCATTTTCATGCACTTTTAACCATTCCATAAATCTTGTGTTTTGGGCCCCTGGAAGCATGAAAATCACTTTAAACATGCTAATTTTAGCTCTAACACTGATGATCAACCTACAAATGTGAACTGACGTTCAAAAATAAAACATTTGAAAACGGACCATTTTCCACATTTCTGAAGCATGACGTAATGGGGGGGTGTTATCTCTTTTGTCGAAAATCAGCCGTTTTTGCTCGAACATTAAATGCCTCCAAATGGTATTTAATTAACTTCCCGAGCCCCTGGAAGCATGAAAATCACTTTAAACATGCTAATTTTAGCTCTAACACTGATGATCCACCTACAAATGTGAACTGACGTTCAAAAATAAAACATTTGAAAACGGACCATTTTCCACATTTCTGAAGCATGACGTAATGGGGGGGTGTTATCTCTTTTGTCGAAAATCAGCCGTTTTTGCTCGAACATTAAATGCCTCCAAATGGTATTTAATTAACTTCCCGGGGTGAAGAAACCCTTTTTGAGAACTCAGAGTGAGTAAATTGGCCATTTTCATGCACTTTTAACCATTCCATAAATCTTGTGTTTTGGGCCCCTGGAAGCATGAAAATCACTTTAAACATGCTAATTTTAGCTCTAACACTGATGATCCACCTACAAATGTGAACTGACGTTCAAAAATAAAACATTTGAAAACGGACCATTTTCCACATTTCTGAAGCATGACGTAATGGGGGGGTGTTATCTCTTTTGTCGAAAATCAGCCGTTTTTGCTCGAACATTAAATGCCTCCAAATGGTATTTAATTAACTTCCCGAGCCCCTGGAAGCATGAAAATCACTTTAAACATGCTAATTTTAGCTCTAACACTGATGATCCACCTACAAATGTGAACTGACGTTCAAAAATAAAACATTTGAAAACTGACCATTTTCCACATTTCTGAAGCATGACGTAATGGGGGGGTGTTATCTCTTTTGTCGAAAATCAGCCGTTTTTGCTCGAACATTAAATGCCTCCAAATGGTATTTAATTAACTTCCCGAGCCCCTGGAAGCATGAAAATCACTTTAAACATGCTAATTTTAGCTCTAACACTGATGATCCACCTACAAATGTGAACTGACGTTCAAAAATAAAACATTTGAAAACGGACCATTTTCCACATTTCTGAAGCATGACGTAATGGGGGGGTGTTATCTCTTTTGTCGAAAATCAGCCGTTTTTGCTCGAACATTAAATGCCTCCAAATGGTATTTAATTAACTTCCCGAGCCCCTGGAAGCATGAAAATCACTTTAAACATGCTAATTTTAGCTCTAACACTGATGATCCACCTACAAATGTGAACTGACGTTCAAAAATAAAACATTTGAAAACGGACCATTTTCCACATTTCTGAAGCATGACGTAATGGGGGGGTGTTATCTCTTTTGTCGAAAATCAGCCGTTTTTGCTCGAACATTAAATGCCTCCAAATGGTATTTAATTAACTTCCCGAGCCCCTGGAAGCATGAAAATCACTTTAAACATGCTAATTTTAGCTCTAACACTGATGATCCACCTACAAATGGGAACTGACGTTCAAAAATAAAACATTTGAAAACGGACCATTTTCCACATTTCTGAAGCATGACGTAATGGGGGGGTGTTATCTCTTTTGTCGAAAATCAGCCGTTTTTGCTCGAACATTAAATGCCTCCAAATGGTATTTAATTAACTTCCCGGGGTGAAGAAACCCTTTTTGAGAACTCAGAGTGAGTAAATTGGCCATTTTCATGCACTTTTAACCATTCCATGAATCTTGTGTTTTGGGCCCCTGGAAGCATGAAAATCACTTTAAACATGCTAATTTTAGCTCTAACACTGATGATCCACCTACAAATGTGAACTGACGTTCAAAAATAAAACATTTGAAAACGGACCATTTTCCACATTTCTGAAGCATGACGTAATGGGGGGGTGTTATCTCTTTTGTCGAAAATCAGCCGTTTTTGCTCGAACATTAAATGCCTCCAAATGGTATTTAATTAACTTCCCGGGGTGAAGAAACCCTTTTTGAGAACTCAGAGTGAGTAAATTGGCCATTTTCATGCACTTTTAACCATTCCATAAATCTTGTGTTTTGGGCCCCTGGAAGCATGAAAATCACTTTAAACATGCTAATTTTAGCTCTAACACTGATGATCCACCTACAAATGTGAACTGACGTTCAAAAATAAAACATTTGAAAACGGACCATTTTCCACATTTCTGAAGCATGACGTAATGGGGGGGTGTTATCTCTTTTGTCGAAAATCAGCCGTTTTTGCTCGAACATTAAATGCCTCCAAATGGTATTTAATTAACTTCCCGAGCCCCTGGAAGCATGAAAATCACTTTAAACATGCTAATTTTAGCTGTAACACTGATGATCCACCTACAAATGTGAACTGACGTTCAAAAATAAAACATTTGAAAACAGACCATTTTCCACATTTCTGAAGCATGACGTAATGGGGGGGTGTTATCTCTTTTGTCGAAAATCAGCCGTTTTTGCTCGAACATTAAATGCCTCCAAATGGTATTTATTTCACTTCCCGAGCCCCTGGAAGCATGAAAATCACTTTAAACATGCTAATTTTAGCTCTAACACTGATGATCCACCTACAAATGTGAACTGACGTTCAAAAATAAAACATTTGAAAACGGACCATTTTCCACATTTCTGAAGCATGACGTAATGGGGGGGTGTTATCTCTTTTGTCGAAAATCAGCCGTTTTTGCTCGAACATTAAATGCCTCCAAATGGTATTTAATTAACTTCCCGAGCCCCTGGAAGCATGAAAATCACTTTAAACATGCTAATTTTAGCTCTAACACTGATGATCCACCTACAAATGTGAACTGACGTTCAAAAATAAAACATTTGAAAACGGACCATTTTCCACATTTCTGAAGCATGACGTAATGGGGGGGTGTTATCTCTTTTGTCGAAAATCAGCCGTTTTTGCTCGAACATTAAATGCCTCCAAATGGTATTTAATTAACTTCCCGGGGTGAAGAAACCCTTTTTGAGAACTCAGAGTGAGTAAATTGGCCATTTTCATGCACTTTTAACCATTCCATAAATCTTGTGTTTTGGGCCCCTGGAAGCATGAAAATCACTTTAAACATGCTAATTTTAGCTCTAACACTGATGATCCACCTACAAATGTGAACTGACGTTCAAAAATAAAACATTTGAAAACGGACCATTTTCCACATTTCTGAAGCATGACGTAATGGGGGGGGTGTTATCTCTTTTGTCGAAAATCAGCCGTTTTTGCTCGAACATTAAATGCCTCCAAATGGTATTTAATTAACTTCCCGGGGTGAAGAAACCCTTTTTGAGAACTCAGAGTGAGTAAATTGGCCATTTTCATGCACTTTTAACCATTCCATAAATCTTGTGTTTTGGGCCCCTGGAAGCATGAAAATCACTTTAAACATGCTAATTTTAGCTCTAACACTGATGATCAACCTACAAATGTGAACTGACGTTCAAAAATAAAACATTTGAAAACGGACCATTTTCCACATTTCTGAAGCATGACGTAATGGGGGGGTGTTATCTCTTTTGTCGAAAATCAGCCGTTTTTGCTCGAACATTAAATGCCTCCAAATGGTATTTAATTAACTTCCCGAGCCCCTGGAAGCATGAAAATCACTTTAAACATGCTAATTTTAGCTCTAACACTGATGATCCACCTACAAATGTGAACTGACGTTCAAAAATAAAACATTTGAAAACGGACCATTTTCCACATTTCTGAAGCATGACGTAATGGGGGGGTGTTATCTCTTTTGTCGAAAATCAGCCGTTTTTGCTCGAACATTAAATGCCTCCAAATGGTATTTAATTAACTTCCCGGGGTGAAGAAACCCTTTTTGAGAACTCAGAGTGAGTAAATTGGCCATTTTCATGCACTTTTAACCATTCCATAAATCTTGTGTTTTGGGCCCCTGGAAGCATGAAAATCACTTTAAACATGCTAATTTTAGCTCTAACACTGATGATCCACCTACAAATGTGAACTGACGTTCAAAAATAAAACATTTGAAAACGGACCATTTTCCACATTTCTGAAGCATGACGTAATGGGGGGGTGTTATCTCTTTTGTCGAAAATCAGCCGTTTTTGCTCGAACATTAAATGCCTCCAAATGGTATTTAATTAACTTCCCGAGCCCCTGGAAGCATGAAAATCACTTTAAACATGCTAATTTTAGCTCTAACACTGATGATCCACCTACAAATGTGAACTGACGTTCAAAAATAAAACATTTGAAAACGGACCATTTTCCACATTTCTGAAGCATGACGTAATGGGGGGGTGTTATCTCTTTTGTCGAAAATCAGCCGTTTTTGCTCGAACATTAAATGCCTCCAAATGGTATTTAATTAACTTCCCGAGCCCCTGGAAGCATGAAAATCACTTTAAACATGCTAATTTTAGCTCTAACACTGATGATCCACCTACAAATGTGAACTGACGTTCAAAAATAAAACATTTGAAAACGGACCATTTTCCACATTTCTGAAGCATGACGTAATGGGGGGGTGTTATCTCTTTTGTCGAAAATCAGCCGTTTTTGCTCGAACATTAAATGCCTCCAAATGGTATTTAATTAACTTCCCGAGCCCCTGGAAGCATGAAAATCACTTTAAACATGCTAATTTTAGCTCTAACACTGATGATCCACCTACAAATGTGAACTGACGTTCAAAAATAAAACATTTGAAAACGGACCATTTTCCACATTTCTGAAGCATGACGTAATGGGGGGGTGTTATCTCTTTTGTCGAAAATCAGCCGTTTTTGCTCGAACATTAAATGCCTCCAAATGGTATTTAATTAACTTCCCGAGCCCCTGGAAGCATGAAAATCACTTTAAACATGCTAATTTTAGCTCTAACACTGATGATCCACCTACAAATGTGAACTGACGTTCAAAAATAAAACATTTGAAAACGGACCATTTTCCACATTTCTGAAGCATGACGTAATGGGGGGGTGTTATCTCTTTTGTCGAAAATCAGCCGTTTTTGCTCGAACATTAAATGCCTCCAAATGGTATTTAATTAACTTCCCGGGGTGAAGAAACCCTTTTTGAGAACTCAGAGTGAGTAAATTGGCCATTTTCATGCACTTTTAACCATTCCATGAATCTTGTGTTTTGGGCCCCTGGAAGCATGAAAATCACTTTAAACATGCTAATTTTAGCTCTAACACTGATGATCCACCTACAAATGTGAACTGACGTTCAAAAATAAAACATTTGAAAACGGACCATTTTCCACATTTCTGAAGCATGACGTAATGGGGGGGTGTTATCTCTTTTGTCGAAAATCAGCCGTTTTTGCTCGAACATTAAATGCCTCCAAATGGTATTTAATTAACTTCCCGGGGTGAAGAAACCCTTTTTGAGAACTCAGAGTGAGTAAATTGGCCATTTTCATGCACTTTTAACCATTCCATAAATCTTGTGTTTTGGGCCCCTGGAAGCATGAAAATCACTTTAAACATGCTAATTTTAGCTCTAACACTGATGATCCACCTACAAATGTGAACTGACGTTCAAAAATAAAACATTTGAAAACGGACCATTTTCCACATTTCTGAAGCATGACGTAATGGGGGGGTGTTATCTCTTTTGTCGAAAATCAGCCGTTTTTGCTCGAACATTAAATGCCTCCAAATGGTATTTAATTAACTTCCCGGGGTGAAGAAACCCTTTTTGAGAACTCAGAGTGAGTAAATTGGCCATTTTCATGCACTTTTAACCATTCCATAAATCTTGTGTTTTGGGCCCCTGGAAGCATGAAAATCACTTTAAACATGCTAATTTTAGCTCTAACACTGATGATCCACCTACAAATGTGAACTGACGTTCAAAAATAAAACATTTGAAAACGGACCATTTTCCACATTTCTGAAGCATGACGTAATGGGGGGGTGTTATCTCTTTTGTCGAAAATCAGCCGTTTTTGCTCGAACATTAAATGCCTCCAAATGGTATTTAATTAACTTCCCGAGCCCCTGGAAGCATGAAAATCACTTTAAACATGCTAATTTTAGCTCTAACACTGATGATCCACCTACAAATGTGAACTGACGTTCAAAAATAAAACATTTGAAAACGGACCATTTTCCACATTTCTGAAGCATGACGTAATGGGGGGGTGTTATCTCTTTTGTCGAAAATCAGCCGTTTTTGCTCGAACATTAAATGCCTCCAAATGGTATTTAATTAACTTCCCGGGCCCCTGGAAGCATGAAAATCACTTTAAACATGCTAATTTTAGCTCTAACACTGATGATCCACCTACAAATGTGAACTGACGTTCAAAAATAAAACATTTGAAAACGGACCATTTTCCACATTTCTGAAGCATGACGTAATGGGGGGGTGTTATCTCTTTTGTCGAAAATCAGCCGTTTTTGCTCGAACATTAAATGCCTCCAAATGGTATTTAATTAACTTCCCGAGCCCCTGGAAGCATGAAAATCACTTTAAACATGCTCATTTTAGCTCTAACACTGATGATCCACCTACAAATGTGAACTGACGTTCAAAAATAAAACATTTGAAAACGGACCATTTTCCACATTTCTGAAGCATGACGTAATGGGGGGGTGTTATCTCTTTTGTCGAAAATCAGCCGTTTTTGCTCGAACATTAAATGCCTCCAAATGGTATTTAATTAACTTCCCGAGCCCCTGGAAGCATGAAAATCACTTTAAACATGCTAATTTTAGCTCTAACACTGATGATCCACCTACAAATGTGAACTGACGTTCAAAAATAAAACATTTGAAAACGGACCATTTTCCACATTTCTGAAGCATGACGTAATGGGGGGGTGTTATCTCTTTTGTCGAAAATCAGCCGTTTTTGCTCGAACATTAAATGCCTCCAAATGGTATTTAATTAACTTCCCGAGCCCCTGGAAGCATGAAAATCACTTTAAACATGCTAATTTTAGCTCTAACACTGATGATCCACCTACAAATGTGAACTGACGTTCAAAAATAAAACATTTGAAAACGGACCATTTTCCACATTTCTGAAGCATGACGTAATGGGGGGGTGTTATCTCTTTTGTCGAAAATCAGCCGTTTTTGCTCGAACATTAAATGCCTCCAAATGGTATTTAATTAACTTCCCGGGGTGAAGAAACCCTTTTTGAGAACTCAGAGTGAGTAAATTGGCCATTTTCATGCACTTTTAACCATTCCATAAATCTTGTGTTTTGGGCCCCTGGAAGCATGAAAATCACTTTAAACATGCTAATTTTAGCTCTAACACTGATGATCCACCTACAAATGTGAACTGACGTTCAAAAATAAAACATTTGAAAACGGACCATTTTCCACATTTCTGAAGCATGACGTAATGGGGGGGTGTTATCTCTTTTGTCGAAAATCAGCCGTTTTTGCTCGAACATTAAATGCCTCCAAATGGTATTTAATTAACTTCCCGGGGTGAAGAAACCCTTTTTGAGAACTCAGAGTGAGTAAATTGGCCATTTTCATGCACTTTTAACCATTCCATAAATCTTGTGTTTTGGGCCCCTGGAAGCATGAAAATCACTTTAAACATGCTAATTTTAGCTCTAACACTGATGATCCACCTACAAATGTGAACTGACGTTCAAAAATAAAACATTTGAAAACGGACCATTTTCCACATTTCTGAAGCATGACGTAATGGGGGGGTGTTATCTCTTTCGTCGAAAATCAGCCGTTTTTGCTCGAACATTAAATGCCTCCAAATGGTATTTAATTAACTTCCCGAGCCCCTGGAAGCATGAAAATCACTTTAAACATGCTAATTTTAGCTCTAACACTGATGATCCACCTACAAATGTGAACTGACGTTCAAAAATAAAACATTTGAAAACGGACCATTTTCCACATTTCTGAAGCATGACGTAATGGGGGGGTGTTATCTCTTTTGTCGAAAATCAGCCGTTTTTGCTCGAACATTAAATGCCTCCAAATGGTATTTAATTAACTTCCCGAGCCCCTGGAAGCATGAAAATCACTTTAAACATGCTAATTTTAGCTCTAACACTGATGATCCACCTACAAATGTGAACTGACGTTCAAAAATAAAACATTTGAAAACGGACCATTTTCCACATTTCTGAAGCATGACGTAATGGGGGGGTGTTATCTCTTTTGTCGAAAATCAGCCGTTTTTGCTCGAACATTAAATGCCTCCAAATGGTATTTAATTAACTTCCCGGGGTGAAGAAACCCTTTTTGAGAACTCAGAGTGAGTAAATTGGCCATTTTCATGCACTTTTAACCATTCCATAAATCTTGTGTTTTGGGCCCCTGGAAGCATGAAAATCACTTTAAACATGCTAATTTTAGCTCTAACACTGATGATCAACCTACAAATGTGAACTGACGTTCAAAAATAAAACATTTGAAAACGGACCATTTTCCACATTTCTGAAGCATGACGTAATGGGGGGGTGTTATCTCTTTTGTCGAAAATCAGCCGTTTTTGCTCGAACATTAAATGCCTCCAAATGGTATTTAATTAACTTCCCGAGCCCCTGGAAGCATGAAAATCACTTTAAACATGCTAATTTTAGCTCTAACACTGATGATCCACCTACAAATGTGAACTGACGTTCAAAAATAAAACATTTGAAAACGGACCATTTTCCACATTTCTGAAGCATGACGTAATGGGGGGGTGTTATCTCTTTTGTCGAAAATCAGCCGTTTTTGCTCGAACATTAAATGCCTCCAAATGGTATTTAATTAACTTCCCGGGGTGAAGAAACCCTTTTTGAGAACTCAGAGTGAGTAAATTGGCCATTTTCATGCACTTTTAACCATTCCATAAATCTTGTGTTTTGGGCCCCTGGAAGCATGAAAATCACTTTAAACATGCTAATTTTAGCTCTAACACTGATGATCCACCTACAAATGTGAACTGACGTTCAAAAATAAAACATTTGAAAACGGACCATTTTCCACATTTCTGAAGCATGACGTAATGGGGGGGTGTTATCTCTTTTGTCGAAAATCAGCCATTTTTGCTCGAACATTAAATGCCTCCAAATGGTATTTAATTAACTTCCCGAGCCCCTGGAAGCATGAAAATCACTTTAAACATGCTAATTTTAGCTCTAACACTGATGATCCACCTACAAATGTGAACTGACGTTCAAAAATAAAACATTTGAAAACGGACCATTTTCCACATTTCTGAAGCATGACGTAATGGGGGGGTGTTATCTCTTTTGTCGAAAATCAGCCGTTTTTGCTCGAACATTAAATGCCTCCAAATGGTATTTAATTAACTTCCCGGGCCCCTGGAAGCATGAAAATCACTTTAAACATGCTAATTTTAGCTCTAACACTGATGATCCACCTACAAATGTGAACTGACGTTCAAAAATAAAACATTTGAAAACGGACCATTTTCCACATTTCTGAAGCATGACGTAATGGGGGGGTGTTATCTCTTTTGTCGAAAATCAGCCGTTTTTGCTCGAACATTAAATGCCTCCAAATGGTATTTAATTAACTTCCCGAGCCCCTGGAAGCATGAAAATCACTTTAAACATGCTCATTTTAGCTCTAACACTGATGATCCACCTACAAATGTGAACTGACGTTCAAAAATAAAACATTTGAAAACGGACCATTTTCCACATTTCTGAAGCATGACGTAATGGGGGGGTGTTATCTCTTTTGTCGAAAATCAGCCGTTTTTGCTCGAACATTAAATGCCTCCAAATGGTATTTAATTAACTTCCCGAGCCCCTGGAAGCATGAAAATCACTTTAAACATGCTAATTTTAGCTCTAACACTGATGATCCACCTACAAATGTGAACTGACGTTCAAAAATAAAACATTTGAAAACGGACCATTTTCCACATTTCTGAAGCATGACGTAATGGGGGGGTGTTATCTCTTTTGTCGAAAATCAGCCGTTTTTGCTCGAACATTAAATGCCTCCAAATGGTATTTAATTAACTTCCCGGGGTGAAGAAACCCTTTTTGAGAACTCAGAGTGAGTAAATTGGCCATTTTCATGCACTTTTAACCATTCCATAAATCTTGTGTTTTGGGCCCCTGGAAGCATGAAAATCACTTTAAACATGCTAATTTTAGCTCTAACACTGATGATCCACCTACAAATGTGAACTGACGTTCAAAAATAAAACATTTGAAAACGGACCATTTTCCACATTTCTGAAGCATGACGTAATGGGGGGGTGTTATCTCTTTTGTCGAAAATCAGCCGTTTTTGCTCGAACATTAAATGCCTCCAAATGGTATTTAATTAACTTCCCGGGGTGAAGAAACCCTTTTTGAGAACTCAGAGTGAGTAAATTGGCCATTTTCATGCACTTTTAACCATTCCATAAATCTTGTGTTTTGGGCCCCTGGAAGCATGAAAATCACTTTAAACATGCTAATTTTAGCTCTAACACTGATGATCCACCTACAAATGTGAACTGACGTTCAAAAATAAAACATTTGAAAACGGACCATTTTCCACATTTCTGAAGCATGACGTAATGGGGGGGTGTTATCTCTTTTGTCGAAAATCAGCCGTTTTTGCTCGAACATTAAATGCCTCCAAATGGTATTTAATTAACTTCCCGAGCCCCTGGAAGCATGAAAATCACTTTAAACATGCTAATTTTAGCTCTAACACTGATGATCCACCTACAAATGTGAACTGACGTTCAAAAATAAAACATTTGAAAACGGACCATTTTCCACATTTCTGAAGCATGACGTAATGGGGGGGTGTTATCTCTTTTGTCGAAAATCAGCCGTTTTTGCTCGAACATTAAATGCCTCCAAATGGTATTTAATTAACTTCCCGGGCCCCTGGAAGCATGAAAATCACTTTAAACATGCTAATTTTAGCTCTAACACTGATGATCCACCTACAAATGTGAACTGACGTTCAAAAATAAAACATTTGAAAACGGACCATTTTCCACATTTCTGAAGCATGACGTAATGGGGGGGTGTTATCTCTTTTGTCGAAAATCAGCCGTTTTTGCTCGAACATTAAATGCCTCCAAATGGTATTTAATTAACTTCCCGAGCCCCTGGAAGCATGAAAATCACTTTAAACATGCTCATTTTAGCTCTAACACTGATGATCCACCTACAAATGTGAACTGACGTTCAAAAATAAAACATTTGAAAACGGACCATTTTCCACATTTCTGAAGCATGACGTAATGGGGGGGTGTTATCTCTTTTGTCGAAAATCAGCCGTTTTTGCTCGAACATTAAATGCCTCCAAATGGTATTTAATTAACTTCCCGAGCCCCTGGAAGCATGAAAATCACTTTAAACATGCTAATTTTAGCTCTAACACTGATGATCCACCTACAAATGTGAACTGACGTTCAAAAATAAAACATTTGAAAACGGACCATTTTCCACATTTCTGAAGCATGACGTAATGGGGGGGTGTTATCTCTTTTGTCGAAAATCAGCCGTTTTTGCTCGAACATTAAATGCCTCCAAATGGTATTTAATTAACTTCCCGAGCCCCTGGAAGCATGAAAATCACTTTAAACATGCTAATTTTAGCTCTAACACTGATGATCCACCTACAAATGTGAACTGACGTTCAAAAATAAAACATTTGAAAACGGACCATTTTCCACATTTCTGAAGCATGACGTAATGGGGGGGTGTTATCTCTTTTGTCGAAAATCAGCCGTTTTTGCTCGAACATTAAATGCCTCCAAATGGTATTTAATTAACTTCCCGGGGTGAAGAAACCCTTTTTGAGAACTCAGAGTGAGTAAATTGGCCATTTTCATGCACTTTTAACCATTCCATAAATCTTGTGTTTTGGGCCCCTGGAAGCATGAAAATCACTTTAAACATGCTAATTTTAGCTCTAACACTGATGATCCACCTACAAATGTGAACTGACGTTCAAAAATAAAACATTTGAAAACGGACCATTTTCCACATTTCTGAAGCATGACGTAATGGGGGGGTGTTATCTCTTTTGTCGAAAATCAGCCGTTTTTGCTCGAACATTAAATGCCTCCAAATGGTATTTAATTAACTTCCCGGGGTGAAGAAACCCTTTTTGAGAACTCAGAGTGAGTAAATTGGCCATTTTCATGCACTTTTAACCATTCCATAAATCTTGTGTTTTGGGCCCCTGGAAGCATGAAAATCACTTTAAACATGCTAATTTTAGCTCTAACACTGATGATCCACCTACAAATGTGAACTGACGTTCAAAAATAAAACATTTGAAAACGGACCATTTTCCACATTTCTGAAGCATGACGTAATGGGGGGGTGTTATCTCTTTTCGTCGAAAATCAGCCGTTTTTGCTCGAACATTAAATGCCTCCAAATGGTATTTAATTAACTTCCCGAGCCCCTGGAAGCATGAAAATCACTTTAAACATGCTAATTTTAGCTCTAACACTGATGATCCACCTACAAATGTGAACTGACGTTCAAAAATAAAACATTTGAAAACGGACCATTTTCCACATTTCTGAAGCATGACGTAATGGGGGGGTGTTATCTCTTTTGTCGAAAATCAGCCGTTTTTGCTCGAACATTAAATGCCTCCAAATGGTATTTAATTAACTTCCCGAGCCCCTGGAAGCATGAAAATCACTTTAAACATGCTAATTTTAGCTCTAACACTGATGATCCACCTACAAATGTGAACTGACGTTCAAAAATAAAACATTTGAAAACGGACCATTTTCCACATTTCTGAAGCATGACGTAATGGGGGGGTGTTATCTCTTTTGTCGAAAATCAGCCGTTTTTGCTCGAACATTAAATGCCTCCAAATGGTATTTAATTAACTTCCCGGGGTGAAGAAACCCTTTTTGAGAACTCAGAGTGAGTAAATTGGCCATTTTTATGCACTTTTAACCATTCCATAAATCTTGTGTTTTGGGCCCCTGGAAGCATGAAAATCACTTTAAACATGCTAATTTTAGCTCTAACACTGATGATCCACCTACAAATGTGAACTGACGTTCAAAAATAAAAACATTTGAAAACGGACCATTTTCCACATTTCTGAAGCATGACGTAATGGGGGGTGTTATCTCTTTTGTCGAAAATCAGCCATTTTTGCTCGAACATTAAATGCCTCCAAATGGTATTTAATTAACTTCCCGAGCCCCTGGAAGCATGAAAATCACTTTAAACATGCTAATTTTAGCTCTAACACTGATGATCCACCTACAAATGTGAACTGACGTTCAAAAATAAAACATTTGAAAACGGACCATTTTCCACATTTCTGAAGCATGACGTAATGGGGGGGTGTTATCTCTTTTGTCGAAAATCAGCCGTTTTTGCTCGAACATTAAATGCCTCCAAATGGTATTTAATTAACTTCCCGGGCCCCTGGAAGCATGAAAATCACTTTAAACATGCTAATTTTAGCTCTAACACTGATGATCCACCTACAAATGTGAACTGACGTTCAAAAATAAAACATTTGAAAACGGACCATTTTCCACATTTCTGAAGCATGACGTAATGGGGGGGTGTTATCTCTTTTGTCGAAAATCAGCCGTTTTTGCTCGAACATTAAATGCCTCCAAATGGTATTTAATTAACTTCCCGAGCCCCTGGAAGCATGAAAATCACTTTAAACATGCTCATTTTAGCTCTAACACTGATGATCCACCTACAAATGTGAACTGACGTTCAAAAATAAAACATTTGAAAACGGACCATTTTCCACATTTCTGAAGCATGACGTAATGGGGGGGTGTTATCTCTTTTGTCGAAAATCAGCCGTTTTTGCTCGAACATTAAATGCCTCCAAATGGTATTTAATTAACTTCCCGAGCCCCTGGAAGCATGAAAATCACTTTAAACATGCTAATTTTAGCTCTAACACTGATGATCCACCTACAAATGTGAACTGACGTTCAAAAATAAAACATTTGAAAACGGACCATTTTCCACATTTCTGAAGCATGACGTAATGGGGGGGTGTTATCTCTTTTGTCGAAAATCAGCCGTTTTTGCTCGAACATTAAATGCCTCCAAATGGTATTTAATTAACTTCCCGAGCCCCTGGAAGCATGAAAATCACTTTAAACATGCTAATTTTAGCTCTAACACTGATGATCCACCTACAAATGTGAACTGACGTTCAAAAATAAAACATTTGAAAACGGACCATTTTCCACATTTCTGAAGCATGACGTAATGGGGGGGTGTTATCTCTTTTGTCGAAAATCAGCCGTTTTTGCTCGAACATTAAATGCCTCCAAATGGTATTTAATTAACTTCCCGGGGTGAAGAAACCCTTTTTGAGAACTCAGAGTGAGTAAATTGGCCATTTTCATGCACTTTTAACCATTCCATAAATCTTGTGTTTTGGGCCCCTGGAAGCATGAAAATCACTTTAAACATGCTAATTTTAGCTCTAACACTGATGATCCACCTACAAATGTGAACTGACGTTCAAAAATAAAACATTTGAAAACGGACCATTTTCCACATTTCTGAAGCATGACGTAATGGGGGGGTGTTATCTCTTTTGTCGAAAATCAGCCGTTTTTGCTCGAACATTAAATGCCTCCAAATGGTATTTAATTAACTTCCCGGGGTGAAGAAACCCTTTTTGAGAACTCAGAGTGAGTAAATTGGCCATTTTCATGCACTTTTAACCATTCCATAAATCTTGTGTTTTGGGCCCCTGGAAGCATGAAAATCACTTTAAACATGCTAATTTTAGCTCTAACACTGATGATCCACCTACAAATGTGAACTGACGTTCAAAAATAAAACATTTGAAAACGGACCATTTTCCACATTTCTGAAAGCATGACGTAATGGGGGGGTGTTATCTCTTTTGTCGAAAATCAGCCGTTTTTGCTCGAACATTAAATGCCTCCAAATGGTATTTAATTAACTTCCCGGGGTGAAGAAACCCTTTTTGAGAACTCAGAGTGAGTAAATTGGCCATTTTCATGCACTTTTAACCATTCCATAAATCTTGTGTTTTGGGCCCCTGGAAGCATGAAAATCACTTTAAACATGCTAATTTTAGCTCTAACACTGATGATCCACCTACAAATGTGAACTGACGTTCAAAAATAAAACATTTGAAAACGGACCATTTTCCACATTTCTGAAGCATGACGTAATGGGGGGGTGTTATCTCTTTTGTCGAAAATCAGCCGTTTTTGCTCGAACATTAAATGCCTCCAAATGGTATTTAATTAACTTCCCGAGCCCCTGGAAGCATGAAAATCACTTTAAACATGCTAATTTTAGCTCTAACACTGATGATCCACCTACAAATGTGAACTGACGTTCAAAAATAAAACATTTGAAAACGGACCATTTTCCACATTTCTGAAGCATGACGTAATGGGGGGGTGTTATCTCTTTTGTCGAAAATCAGCCGTTTTTGCTCGAACATTAAATGCCTCCAAATGGTATTTAATTAACTTCCCGAGCCCCTGGAAGCATGAAAATCACTTTAAACATGCTAATTTTAGCTCTAACACTGATGATCCACCTACAAATGTGAACTGACGTTCAAAAATAAAACATTTGAAAACGGACCATTTTCCACATTTCTGAAGCATGACGTAATGGGGGGGTGTTATCTCTTTTGTCGAAAATCAGCCGTTTTTGCTCGAACATTAAATGCCTCCAAATGGTATTTAATTAACTTCCCGAGCCCCTGGAAGCATGAAAATCACTTTAAACATGCTAATTTTAGCTCTAACACTGATGATCCACCTACAAATGTGAACTGACGTTCAAAAATAAAACATTTGAAAACTGACCATTTTCCACATTTCTGAAGCATGACGTAATGGGGGGGTGTTATCTCTTTTGTCGAAAATCAGCCGTTTTTGCTCGAACATTAAATGCCTCCAAATGGTATTTAATTAACTTCCCGAGCCCCTGGAAGCATGAAAATCACTTTAAACATGCTAATTTTAGCTCTAACACTGATGATCCACCTACAAATGTGAACTGACGTTCAAAAATAAAACATTTGAAAACGGACCATTTTCCACATTTCTGAAGCATGACGTAATGGGGGGTGTTATCTCTTTTGTCGAAAATCAGCCGTTTTTGCTCGAACATTAAATGCCTCCAAATGTATTTAATTAACTTCCCGAGCCCCTGGAAGCATGAAAATCACTTTAAACATGCTAATTTTAGCTCTAACACTGATGATCCACCTACAAATGTGAACTGACGTTCAAAAATAAAACATTTGAAAACGGACCATTTTCCACATTTCTGAAGCATGACGTAATGGGGGGGTGTTATCTCTTTTGTCGAAAATCAGCCGTTTTTGCTCGAACATTAAATGCCTCCAAATGGTATTTAATTAACTTCCCGGGGTGAAGAAACCCTTTTTGAGAACTCAGAGTGAGTAAATTGGCCATTTTCATGCACTTTTAACCATTCCATAAATCTTGTGTTTTGGGCCCCTGGAAGCATGAAAATCACTTTAAACATGCTAATTTTAGCTCTAACACCGATGATCCACCTACAAATGTGAACTGACGTTCAAAAATAAAACATTTGAAAACGGACCATTTTCCACATTTCTGAAGCATGACGTAATGGGGGGGTGTTATCTCTTTTGTCGAAAATCAGCCGTTTTTGCTCGAACATTAAATGCCTCCAAATGGTATTTAATTAACTTCCCGGGCCCCTGGAAGCATGAAAATCACTTTAAACATGCTAATTTTAGCTCTAACACTGATGATCCACCTACAAATGTGAACTGACGTTCAAAAATAAAACATTTGAAAACGGACCATTTTCCACATTTCTGAAGCATGACGTAATGGGGGGGTGTTATCTCTTTTGTCGAAAATCAGCCGTTTTTGCTCGAACATTAAATGCCTCCAAATGGTATTTAATTAACTTCCCGAGCCCCTGGAAGCATGAAAATCACTTTAAACATGCTCATTTAGCTCTAACACTGATGATCCACCTACAAATGTGAACTGACGTTCAAAAATAAAACATTTGAAAACGGACCATTTTCCACATTTCTGAAGCATGACGTAATGGGGGGGTGTTATCTCTTTTGTCGAAAATCAGCCGTTTTTGCTCGAACATTAAATGCCTCCAAATGGTATTTAATTAACTTCCCGAGCCCCTGGAAGCATGAAAATCACTTTAAACATGCTAATTTTAGCTCTAACACTGATGATCCACCTACAAATGTGAACTGACGTTCAAAAATAAAACATTTGAAAACGGACCATTTTCCACATTTCTGAAGCATGACGTAATGGGGGGGTGTTATCTCTTTTGTCGAAAATCAGCCGTTTTTGCTCGAACATTAAATGCCTCCAAATGGTATTTAATTAACTTCCCGAGCCCCTGGAAGCATGAAAATCACTTTAAACATGCTAATTTTAGCTCTAACACTGATGATCCACCTACAAATGTGAACTGACGTTCAAAAATAAAACATTTGAAAACGGACCATTTTCCACATTTCTGAAGCATGACGTAATGGGGGGGTGTTATCTCTTTTGTCGAAAAATCAGCCGTTTTTGCTCGAACATTAAATGCCTCCAAATGGTATTTAATTAACTTCCCGAGCCCCTGGAAGCATGAAAATCACTTTAAACATGCTAATTTTAGCTCTAACACTGATGATCCACCTACAAATGTGAACTGACGTTCAAAAATAAAACATTTGAAAACGGACCATTTTCCACATTTCTGAAGCATGACGTAATGGGGGGGTGTTATCTCTTTTGTCGAAAATCAGCCGTTTTTGCTCGAACATTAAATGCCTCCAAATGGTATTTAATTAACTTCCCGAGCCCCTGGAAGCATGAAAATCACTTTAAACATGCTAATTTTAGCTCTAACACTGATGATCCACCTACAAATGTGAACTGACGTTCAAAAATAAAACATTTGAAAACGGACCATTTTCCACATTTCTGAAGCATGACGTAATGGGGGGGTGTTATCTCTTTTGTCGAAAATCAGCCGTTTTTGCTCGAACATTAAATGCCTCCAAATGGTATTTAATTAACTTCCCGAGCCCCTGGAAGCATGAAAATCACTTTAAACATGCTAATTTTAGCTCTAACACTGATGATCCACCTACAAATGTGAACTGACGTTCAAAAATAAAACATTTGAAAACGGACCATTTTCCACATTTCTGAAGCATGACGTAATGGGGGGGGTGTTATCTCTTTTGTCGAAAATCAGCCGTTTTTGCTCGAACATTAAATGCCTCCAAATGGTATTTAATTAACTTCCCGAGCCCCTGGAAGCATGAAAATCACTTTAAACATGCTAATTTTAGCTCTAACACTGATGATCCACCTACAAATGTGAACTGACGTTCAAAAATAAAACATTTGAAAACGGACCATTTTCCACATTTCTGAAGCATGACGTAATGGGGGGGTGTTATCTCTTTTGTCGAAAATCAGCCGTTTTTGCTCGAACATTAAATGCCTCCAAATGGTATTTAATTAACTTCCCGGGGTGAAGAAACCCTTTTTGAGAACTCAGAGTGAGTAAATTGGCCATTTTCATGCACTTTTAACCATTCCATAAATCTTGTGTTTTGGGCCCCTGGAAGCATGAAAATCACTTTAAACATGCTAATTTTAGCTCTAACACTGATGATCCACCTACAAATGTGAACTGACGTTCAAAAATAAAACATTTGAAAACGGACCATTTTCCACATTTCTGAAGCATGACGTAATGGGGGGGTGTTATCTCTTTTGTCGAAAATCAGCCGTTTTTGCTCGAACATTAAATGCCTCCAAATGGTATTTAATTAACTTCCCGGGGTGAAGAAACCCTTTTTGAGAACTCAGAGTGAGTAAATTGGCCATTTTCATGCACTTTTAACCATTCCATAAATCTTGTGTTTTGGGCCCCTGGAAGCATGAAAATCACTTTAAACATGCTAATTTTAGCTCTAACACTGATGATCCACCTACAAATGTGAACTGACGTTCAAAAATAAAACATTTGAAAACGGACCATTTTCCACATTTCTGAAGCATGACGTAATGGGGGGGTGTTATCTCTTTTGTCGAAAATCAGCCGTTTTTGCTCGAACATTAAATGCCTCCAAATGGTATTTAATTAACTTCCCGGGGTGAAGAAACCCTTTTTGAGAACTCAGAGTGAGTAAATTGGCCATTTTCATGCACTTTTAACCATTCCATAAATCTTGTGTTTTGGGCCCCTGGAAGCATGAAAATCACTTTAAACATGCCAATTTTAGCTCTAACACTGATGATCCACCTACAAATGTGAACTGACGTTCAAAAATAAAACATTTGAAAACGGACCATTTTCCACATTTCTGAAGCATGACGTAATGGGGGTGTTATCTCTTTTGTCGAAAATCAGCCGTTTTTGCTCGAACATTAAATGCCTCCAAATGGTATTTAATTAACTTCCCGAGCCCCTGGAAGCATGAAAATCACTTTAAACATGCTAATTTTAGCTCTAACACTGATGATCCACCTACAAATGTGAACTGACGTTCAAAAATAAAACATTTGAAAACGGACCGTTTTCCACATTTCTGAAGCATGACGTAATGGGGGGGTGTTATCTCTTTTGTCGAAAATCAGCCGTTTTTGCTCGAACATTAAATGCCTCCAAATGGTATTTAATTAACTTCCCGAGCCCCTGGAAGCATGAAAATCACTTTAAACATGCTAATTTTAGCTCTAACACTGATGATCCACCTACAAATGTGAACTGACGTTCAAAAATAAAACATTTGAAAACGGACCATTTTCCACATTTCTGAAGCATGACGTAATGGGGGGGTGTTATCTCTTTTGTCGAAAATCAGCCGTTTTTGCTCGAACATTAAATGCCTCCAAATGGTATTTAATTAACTTCCCGAGCCCCTGGAAGCATGAAAAATCACTTTAAACATGCTAATTTTAGCTCTAACACTGATGATCCACCTACAAATGTGAACTGACGTTCAAAAATAAAACATTTGAAAACGGACCATTTTCCACATTTCTGAAGCATGACGTAATGGGGGGGTGTTATCTCTTTTGTCGAAAATCAGCCGTTTTTGCTCGAACATTAAATGCCTCCAAATGGTATTTAATTAACTTCCCGAGCCCCTGGAAGCATGAAAATCACTTTAAACATGCTAATTTTAGCTCTAACACTGATGATCCACCTACAAATGTGAACTGACGTTCAAAAATAAAACATTTGAAAACGGACCATTTTCCACATTTCTGAAGCATGACGTAATGGGGGGGTGTTATCTCTTTTGTCGAAAATCAGCCGTTTTTGCTCGAACATTAAATGCCTCCAAATGGTATTTAATTAACTTCCCGAGCCCCTGGAAGCATGAAAATCACTTTAAACATGCTAATTTTAGCTCTAACACTGATGATCCACCTACAAATGTGAACTGATGTTCAAAAATAAAACATTTGAAAACGGACCATTTTCCACATTTCTGAAGCATGACGTAATGGGGGGTGTTATCTCTTTTGTCGAAAATCAGCCGTTTTTGC